>NC_056739.1:1494653013-1494808013 GCF_019279795.1 Protopterus annectens
TAAGAATATTTCTAGCTGCTAATATGGTCTTTAGGGGCACTTTATCGTTTAAACCTCTCCCTACATCAGCACTTAACCTAACTATCCAATGGACTTCAGATGTTTCCATTAGATTTTCTATGTCCACTCCTCATTCATTTAATCTCACTTTCTCCATAACTAAAAACTTGAATCTATGTGTATTATTCAGGCTTATAGCATGTTTAGCTAGCGCATTACTCAATATTCTGTTTTTTATACTATATAGGTGTTCCCTAATTCTATCCTTGAACTTCCTGTTCATTTTACCTACATTGTATGATAAACATTTGACACAATAAGCTAGATAAACAACATCTGTAGTATCACAACTTGCCTTAAGCTTAAATACATATTCTCTTCCTGTATCAGGATTTACAAACTTTCCTGAGGTATCAATATATAGACAATAATTGCATTTATTACATGGAAATGTTCCTATAAATCCTTCAGTACAATCCCTTTTTACGACTGTTCCTAATGTAATGGGCATAGAAATGCTTAAAATATATTTAAATAGACATAGTAGTTACAGTTCTAAGTTTGTTGATTTGTTATGTTTATTAGCAAAGTTGACTTTAGAAAATAATGTATTTGTATTCGATGGAACTGTATATGTACAGCAAGATGGCGTAGCTATGGGCACATCATTTGCAAATAGCTACGCCAACATGGTTATGGCTGTGTGGGAAGAAGACCACATTTTGCAATATAAAAAACAGATTTTGTTCTCTAGACACTTTGTTGACAATTTATTTTTTATTTGGGAAGGTAGCATCAGTGATTTATTAAAGTTTCATGAATATTTAAATAACACCACAACCTTCTTGAAATTTTCATTAAAATTTTCGAAACAGGAAACAGAATTCCTAGATGTGAAGTTATGTAGGTTGCTAGAAGGGACAATAACAACCAAGATTTATTATAAGGAGTGTTATAGAAACACATTATTACATAGAAATAGTATGCACCCCACCCATATTGTTACAAATATAGTGACGGCTCAAGGACTTAGAACATCTAGATTAAATGCAAAAGAGAATGAGTTCAGTACTGAGCTAGATAATCTTAGAGATAGATTTGTGAGGAGAGGATATAATAAAAAACACACAGAAAGAATACTAAATAAAATTTCTGAACTTAGGTCTACTGTAGGCAGACCTTATTTTTCAGATTCCATAAAAAGCGAAGTAAACATAGTAGATAAGAAAAGGGAGACTGTAGTTCATATGCCAGTTTCTTACACTAGTGATGTAAACTTAGTCACTAGTATAATGCAGAAGTACTAGCCTATATTGACAAATGACCCTAAAATAACGCAGGTAGTTGGAGAGAAACCAAGGTTTCTTTTTAAAAACAAGAAGTCCTAAAGACACTATTATGCTACCCCAATAAAAATACAAATGAGAGGTTTTAACTGAAGGAGATATAGGAATGTTTTCATCTAATAAATGCAATTATTGTCTATATATTGATACCTTAGGAAAGTTTGTAAATCCTGATACAGGAAGAGAATAACATCCCAGGATTTTATCGAGGCCAACTGATGTGGTAATTTTGCCTTGGAAATTGCATTGATGACTTGTTCCCTAGTAATGGTTGGGGCAAGTGTGGTATACAGTATTTCCTTTAGACTATCGTGGGAGAGTTGCATGGAGAAATTTGATCTGAGCCTGTCAGACAAAAGGTTGGCAATGGCCTCTGATTCAGTGTGGGTGATGCTATTTATAACAAGTTCTGCACATTGTTGTGTATTTCCCCTGAGGTTATGGACATAGCTGTAGAAAGCTTTGTTCTTGTTCTTTGCTGAGAAGCTATTTGTTCTTCAAATTTAGCCTTTGAAGTATTAATTAACCATGTTAGCTGCCTGTTTAGATTGGCCAGAGGGTTTTTAGCATGTATGGCTTTGTTCCTCCTACACTTGGTCAAGACTTTTTTCTTTTGTTGTATAACCAGTTGATATTGTGATTCCACCAGGGTGGCTTGTCTTTTGAGTGTGCCCTATTCTTAATACGAGTAAGCGTAACATGCACTATATATCAATTAATATGGCTGTGCAAAGATTTTGTAAATACCTCAGCATATGCTATAGTGTTTACTGGGTGTGGAGGTGCTTGCAGTTTAGCCAATATGTTGCTTAGTTGGGAGAGGTCAGCCATCAAATAGTTCCTAAAGGTTTATGGTTTCACTGGATCCCCAGATTTAATTTTTATTTCAATTAATACTGCCTTCTGGTCAGATATGACAAGTGAAGACATTACATTGTGTGAGGAACATTGGGCCCCCTATATTCATGAGTACAAGGTCAAGGATGTTTGTGCCCCTGGTAAGAGAGTAGACCAACTGTTCCATTACGTTGGTATTTACAAAGTTTAGGAATCACTGGGCTTGTGCATTAGAAGTGGTGTAGGATTCCCAATCTATAGAGAGATAGTTGAGATCGTCCATGAATATTGTACTGGCTTGAATGGTGAGGGACTCTAGTATACTGAGATATGCATTATGCATTTCCTGGGACATAGAGGGGGATCTATAGATTGCAAGGATAAGGTACAACACCCTGTTTATGGTGAGTTGCATTGCATGAGTTCCAGTGGGTCATGCACTTTAACTAGTCTGGAGAAGGCTATTCAACAAGTAAAGAAATGGCTTGTATGCTTGACCCAAACATATGTGCAGCAGAAAGATCAACAGACAATGGAATTAACTGATATAGATATGCCAAAAGAGGCTGTTGATGAATGGGAAGAAAATTTGTTTTTGTGTGAGTAGTTAAAATTGTTCATGTATGTATAGCCAAGATCAAGATGAACAGAAATGTTGGAAGGAGCCACCTGAATAAATTAAGTATTGAAAAACCGGTGAAAGGTTTAGAAAGGTAGACAGGAATATGTATATACTCAGTGCACAGTGGACTATTAAATCTGATGAAAAGTAGAACATTAAAATTGTTTAGTTAAAATTAAAGTTTGAAGTCTCATTCAAAGTTTGAATGTATGCTTACACATCTTGCTTTTTCTTTGATGTAAAGTTCAGACTGGTAAGTGAAATTAGGGTATATTAATAATGATCTGTAAAAAAGAAAAAAAAAGAAAAACAAATGTATATGCAAAGCAGTATGAATCCTGCATTTGATTGATAAAGCTCATGTGTGGTTGGAGTTGGCAGTTTATAAATCAGATAATTAATGTTCCTTGGATATATCAGTCTGATAGTAACTGTAAAGTTCAAAAATATTTTACTGTCTCATTCAAATCTGTTAAGTTGGAACTCTGTTTAAGAGAATTTAATAAGATTTTGTACTGGTTTCAGAAGCATGTAAAATTAGTGAATATACAACACCATATGAATGGTACATTTGTTATTTGAAGAAGATCGAATGAGATAATAATTAACATGGTTTGAATTCATTGATTTAATACTAATAGTGAAGTTCAAAAATATATTACTGTCTATTTCAACTCTGTAAGCTGAGACTCCAGGCCAACTGAAGTTAAAAAGTATTATTAACTTCTTGAGCAGGTAAAACAAATGAGTATCTGACTCAGTATGAATGCCACATTTGTTACATGAAAAAAATCACTTGAGACTGCATGTGTCAGTCTATCATCAGACAATTCATGTTTTTTTTTTTCATTTTTTTTAATTTATTGATCTATTAGAACCTGCAGAGTTTGAACATATATTACTGGATTTTCAAACTCTGCAAGCTGTGTTAACTATGATGTATTATTAATGGCCTTAGAAGTAGGGTAGAACAATGTATATATGAAAATGTTAACTTTGATGGTGGAGAATGAACATAAAATTAAACATCAATAATGCATGCTGAAACTAGCCATTATATTTATTTGAAAAGCACTTAGTGAAGTTAACTAGCATGTTCAAGAAGAGGGTAGGGGGTTATTCAGAAAGGTTAGCTCTGTAGTACTAATAGTTCTTTGTTGTTGTGAAGTTAAAGTAACTGCATTAGCATTCCCCTACCAAACCATGCAGCAGTGTTCCATAAGTGCCTACAGACAAATAAACACACACACCTGGATATTACACACATTGATGCAAGTCACAATCATGGCCCTACACATACCCCCCCCACACACACACACACACGCACCCTCCTGCTGCCATACACTGCAATAAGCATTTACAGTAAAATAGCACATTGTCCCCTGTGCTCTGCTCTAAAACACAATGGTAGAGTTTGTCTTTTGAATGTGTCTACCATACCATTTTGATCCCAGAATACAGTGAGAAAGAGACCATGGCCAATTTATATTAGCCATGCCACTGGATTACTTCATTTGCATTTGGTGTGATCCAGCAGACCACTGTAAACTACTTGTAGGCCTCATACTGCAGTAGGACTACAGCATTCTTAGAATCATTATCTCATTGTACACTGAGCAATCCTTCTGAAAGCAGGATTGCAAAATGTACTATTTGTTTCTGAATCCCTCAACCATCTTTATATATTACATTTATTTTATATGTTTGTAAGATTTGTTAACAAGGATAGATTATTAAAGCACTTTAAGTAGCCAAATCATTGCATATGTGAATTTTTTATGTAGGAGAATGAATATTAAATTAGAATTTAATAGAGTGCAATAACAATAATCATTGTATTTGTTCAGAAAGTTCTTGACAAAATTAACCAGAGTGTTTAGAAAGAAAGCTTTTTATATGTGATCATTAGTTTATACATTCAACCAGGATTAAATTAGTATATGATTTTTTTAGATTGCAACAACTGCACTGTCAAGAACAGAATACTAAAATATTCTTTAAAAGTGAAATTCACTTCCTTTATCTTCGATGGTTATTATATGTTCAATTACTATTTTACATTTGAAAGAATTTTTAGTATGTTGTTTAGTGATATTAATGCAGTGCACCTATAGCTATGAAACCTTGCTAAATTCACTTATGAAGATAAAAAGGAGAGCTGGATATAATGGACAGTAGGTTTCCTCCAGGTGCTCCGGTTTCCTCCCATATCCCAAAGACATGATGTAGGTGGATTGGACACTCTAAATTGGCCCTAGGTGTGAGTGCATGCATGTGTGTGCCTTCTGTGGAAGGTTGGGCGCCAGGCTGGCAACTCAACACCGTAAAACTCCACTGCCAAGAAGAAGAAGTAGTATAAGTTATTTCGTTAAGCCTTCTATAAAAATATAAATCTGGAAGATGAGGGATATTTTATTAATACTGATGAGAAATGAGAATATAATTGTCCTACTTCTGCAATGGGAAGTGAATGTAAAGTTCACATAGTGTGACAGTATGGTGCATCCTTCATTGAAAATACTAAAAGGGATAAATGAAAAATGAGAAAATATGACAAGATATCTAAAATTAAATAGAGGAGACATTATATTCCTGTAAGAGACTCACTTGATAAATAAAGATATACAATATATAAATAACTGTTATCTCTGCTTCTTTTAACAAAAAGAGAAGAGGAACAGCTATACTCTGGAGAAAACATATTTTAATGCCTAAGGTCACGGACTCCATTAATGATTTTAGAAATAATTAATAATTAAATATAATGGTAAACTCTATACACAGCTAATTTTACTGGATCCCTGGACTAGGTGCAAGAGTGGCTCAAAATCACTTTAACTTACTACAAAGTCATTGGAAGGGTAGTTTAGTTCGAGTAGAGGATTTTAATTGCATATCTGATATAGAAGATACAGGTGAAGAGAAGAAAGCTAAAGTCCTGGCATCAGCTATAGCACTAAACACCTAGATAAGTAATAATAATTTTGTTGATTTAATAGTAAAATCAGAAAATAAGTAATTGTTCTTCATTCATTATTCTTATGTTCATGGGAAGCAAACTAGAATTGATATGATTTATACCTCTAAAGCTTTACGTAATAAAGTGAATTATTTTAAAAGTATTTCTTGTCCTTTATCTGATCATAATACACTAAGTATTAATATATTAATGGAAGTAAGAACATTTCAGATTATTTATAGAATCCTAGAATATATGATGAAATTAAAAGAATTTAATAGTTATCTTAAGGAAAAAAATGAGAATTGTTTATCTTTGAATGATAATGGTCAGATTAGTATAGTCATATGGGGTTCCTTAAAAATGCATATTTAAGATAGAATGGGAAGATGGGCTAGTAATAAAATGAAAGAGTGGGATAAAGAGTTGCTAGGAATACAAGATGAAATGCAGAAAACAAGGTCTGAACAACAAACAAGGAAATTAGATAAAACTGAAGTCATAAAAAATGAATGAAAAAATATCAGACAGTTTTAACACATAGTGGAGTTAGCTTTAAAAAAATTGCACAGTTATGCAATGGCTTCAAAAATCTACATATATTAGCTAATATAAGTTAGATGTTAAATAAAAAGTCACAGATCAATAATATGTGAAATACTCACAATAATACCCTTACTTCAGATATAGAGGAAATGCTCAACATTGCTTTTTTATTTTTAAAAATTTTCATGATGATCTTAGTAAAGATAACAATAATAATCCTGATGGTTACAAAATTGACAAGCATTTAAAAAATATTACTAATAAACTTAATGAGCAGCAAATATCTCTGTTGAATAAGTCTATTACCCTAATACAATTTAAAGATTTTTTTTAAAAAAGGAATAAAATGGTAAAGCTACTGGGTTAGATATATAATCTGCTTCCATTAAGTATTTCAGAATTACTGAGTGACATTTTCTGGATAATTCAGAGTGAAAAATTAATTCCTCCCTCATGGAAATTTACTGTAATCTCACCTATACTTAAACAAGAAAAGGATAATAAGTTAGTTTCCTCATACAGACCTATTTCATTATTAAATGCAGACTATAAAATATTTACTTCCATCTTTACTACAAGATTAAGAGATATAGTAGATAAATTAATAAAGATCAAAAAGGGTTTATAGTCATTAGATTAACATACGATAATATAAAAGAGTATTAACTATATCACATTTAGCAAAAGCAATGACACAGAAATTGGCCCTAATTAACTTAGATATTGAGAGAGATTTTGCTTCTGTAGATTGGAACTACTTGTTTAAAACTTTAGAAGCATTTGCATTTCCAAAAATGTATTGGAATATTAAAAAAAAACTGTATGGTGACTCCAATGCATATGTTAAAATTGGATCTTACATTTCTCAAGGATTCACTTCAAACAAAGCCAGAAAGTAAAGGTGCTCCTTGTCCATGCTACTATTTGCATAGGTTACTGAACTCTTAGCTAACAGTATATATAAGAGGCATAAGTGTGCCCCCCACACCCCCCAACTAAATATACCAACTCCAAGATCACTCTACATTGGGGAAAGAGCAAATCCCAGATAATGGCCATGTAAGTTCTTTCCCAAGGAAATAATTTGATGATGTGGCCATTCACTATTGTAAGCATTCGACGCTTAGGTGTCAGTGATTAAGCATTCGACACCTAAGCTGTCAACAATTCAATAGGAACCCATCTAAACTACAGCTTCTTGCAGATGATATTTTACTAATGATAGGAGATTTGAATTATTCAATTGAAGAAATAGATGAGGAAATTGAAAGGTTTCAAGAAGTATCACTGCTGAAATTTAATAAAAAATCATACTGGAACTTTAGTGTTAAATCAGTTACTAGATAGTAAGTTTAAAGATAAATATAAATTAATTGGGAAGGAAAATAACTAAAATAATTAGGAATAAGCATCTATCAAGGTGTGAGTAAGATTAATAATAATTTTGAAAAATAATTGAAGAAGTGTTACTTTTTATTAAAAATTGAATGAATTTTTTTTTACTTTCAAAGATAGGCTAGTACTTATTAAAATGAGTGTATTATCCACGATTGTGTACATATTGCATTCAATCATTTTAATATCTGACAAAAAAACTTTTATTAAATAAAATGGAAAATATGTTAACCCGATTCTTATGGTATCCCAAAAAACAGAGAATTGCTTATAGGAATCATAAAAGATTATTAGAGGATGGTGGTATTACCTTCCCAGATGTAAAAAATGTTATTCTATTGCTGAAAATTTAACTCTATTATACTCTGGATAGACTCAACTTACACTATTCAATGAAAAAACATTCAGGAACAGATTTTTCTAAATTCTTATAAGTTTATCAAATATGATAAATTAGAAATATGTAACAATCCTTTCATCTGGTTACTAACATTTACCTTAGAAGGAAATTCATTTCAATCTTTAGACTCTGAATTTATGAAATCAATTCTTAAAACAGTTAAGAAATATATTTTAAAAAGCTCCATTAATATCAAAATGGAAATGTTTGTGATTTCCCATTGCACATACCTCTAGATTTAAGGAAACTCAGAACAATGTTAAAATGACTTTACCAGAAAATGAATTGATTAGTATTATGGACTGATTGCTTTGGAAAAGGAAAAGCTAAGTTGCAGAATATTTAATGAAAGATTATAAGTTGGATGAATCTGTTAACCAGTTAATACTATCCATCAGTATAAAATTAAATGATTTTGTAGATAATATGAAGAGGAACAGAACACTTTCCCCCATTATATGAATATATAAATGCTATCATCTCAGGTAAATTGACCTACAAAGGAATCTTATCTAAATTATATAAGTTAATTATAAATACTATTAATAATAATTTTGATACAAAATGCTGGAACTTTTTTAGGTAGTAGTGGATTGAGTGACTCAATAGATGGTAAGAATAAAACTTTGTTACTTAAATCAGTTAGTTAAACTTCTTCAAGTTTATACTGGAAAGTTTTTATGTGGAAATATATACACAGAATGCTTGTTACTACCTAGTTTAGTAAAATGACTTCTTCAGTCTGCTGGACATTTAGTAAAGATGTAAAACTGATTGGACACACATGTTTATGAATTGTGAAAAATTAAATGAATATTGGGACGAGGCTATAAAAATTTACACAACCCTATTAAAATGCCAGGATTTTGTGATATAAAAAATGAGACCACAATAAATAATTTTAAAACTTTTCCCACCTTTAATGTGAACTATAACCTGAACAATTCAATTGAAAAACAAACAAATCTATTAGGGGAAAAATATAAAAACTAAAAAAAAATGTACAATATGCTGGTTGCATGTGTGCACACCCTTAAACTAATACTTTTGATTTAATTACAGCATTCAGTCTTCTTGGGTAGGAGTCTATCAGCATGGCACATCTTGACTTGGCAATATTTGCCCACTCTTCCTTGCAAAAGCACTCCAATCTGTCAGATTGCGAGGGCATCTCTTGTGCACAGCCCCCTTCAGGTCTCCCCACAGATTTCCTATTGGATTTAGGTCTGTGCTCTGGCTGGGCCATTCTAATACTTTAATTTTCTTCTGCTGAAGCCATTCTTTTGTTGATTTGGATGCATGATTGGGGTCATTGTCATGTTGAAAGGTGAAATTCCTCTTCATCTTCAGCTTTCTAGCAGACGCCTGAAGGTTTTGGGCCAAAAGTGACTGGTATTTGGAATTGTTCATAATTCCCTCCACCTTGACTAAAGTCCCAGTTCCAGCTGAAGAAAAGCAACCCCAAATCATGATACTGCCACCACCATGCTTCACTGTGGGGATGGTATTCTTTTGGTGATGCAAAGTGTTGTTTTTGCGCCAAACATACCTTTTGGAATTGTGGCTAAAATGTTCAACCTTGATCTCATCAGACCATAACACTTTTTCCCACATGCTTTTGGGAGACTTGATTATTGTTTTGCAAATTTTAGCTGTGCCTGGATGTTTTTCTCTGTAAGAAAAGGCTTTCATCTTGCAACCCTACCCCATAGTCCAGACATATGGAGAATACGGGAGATTATCACATGTAGTACACAACCAGTACTTGCCAGAAATTTCTGCAGCTCCTTCAGTGTTGCTGTAGGTCTTTTGGCAGCCTCCATGACCAGTTTTTGTCTTGTCTTTCCATCAATTTTGGAGGGACATCCAGTTCTTTGCAACATCACTCTTGTCCCATATTTTCTCCACTTTTTGATGACTGTCTTCACTGTGCTCCATGGTATAGCCAATGCTGTGAAAATGTTTTTTTACCCTTCTCCTGACTGATATCTTTCAACAATGAGATCCCTTTGATGCTTTGTAAGCTGTCTCCGAACCATGGCTTTTGCTGTAGCAGGCAACTAAGTAAATGTCAGAAAAATCCTACTAGGAGAGCTGAACTTTATTTGGGGTTAATCAGAGTCTCTTTAATTGATGGCAGGTGTGTACCCAATAAGACTGAATGTTGTAATTAAATCAAAAGGTGCTTCAACAAAGTATTAGTTTAAGGGTGTGCACACATAAAATATTAGTTTAAGGGTGTGCACACTGATGCAACCAGCGTATTGTACGTTTTTTATTTTTTATATTTTTTCCTCTAACAGATTTGTTTGTTTTCAATTGAATTGTACAGGTTATAGGTCACATTAAAGGTGAGAAAAGTGTTGAAATGATTTATTGTGGTCTCATTTTTTATATCACAAAAACCTGTCATTTTTACAGGGGTGTGTAAACTTTTTATATCCGCTGTATGTTTTTAAGGGGTTGTGGTCTGATAATTGTTCTTTAACTAGATCAATAATACTAATGAATGCTGCACTTTCTTTATTTGTAAAAGCCAAACAAGAAAAACTGTTCTGGAGTCTCCTGGCAGTAGCTAAAAAAGTTATTACAAAAAAATTGGAAATCAAATTCAGTTCCTACAGTCAGATAATTTTTAAATTTGACAATAGTACCGTGTAAAACTGAAAAAAGGTGATCAGAACAAGATCTATGAATCATGCTAATACTTTTATTGGTTGGGATAGCCTTGAAATGTGGTATTGAGATACCAATACTCTTAAGGTGATAGTTGTATAAGATTACCTTGATGCTTCAATGTATTCCTAAGATTTTTTAATAGTATGTAATGTTGAATTCCTTCCTTTCTGTGTATATACTGTAAATATATTAAATTAAGGAACATGGTCTTAAAAAAATATGATGAGTATTATGAGTGTCAGTGTACACCAGGGTAAAGCTTTATTATGGAAGAGAACTACAAAGAAAATCCAAGTAGTAGTAAAAGGCAAACAATCATGGAAAAACTCCAGGTTTGGATGGGATTCACATCCAGATTTGAAAAAAACTTGGTGAAAGAATTATTAATCTTTGTTACATCCAGTTTAACCACATACTAGAAGGGGAAAATACCTAGGTCTTGGAAAACAGCAGTCAAAATGTTAAACCCAAAGAAAGTGAAGAACCTGTCAGATACAGGATCTTATTAGTTAGTTTCCATTTTAAACCATGACTACAATATATTTCTAACTATACTAACACAAAGATTGGCCCAGAGACTAGTAAACGTTATTAACTAAAATTAATGTGGGTTTATAGCAGGGAGACAAAAAAAATGATGATGTCAACAAAACCATGATGATTCAAAAAAACAAGCAGAACTAAATGGGGACACACTAATAATGACTGGCCCTAATGCAGAGGGGCTTCCAATACAGTCTGTTGGAGATTTATGACAAATGCACATTTGGAATCCCTACCAAGTAGACTGATTTGTTCATAAGTATATATGAGCACACCATTGCCCATGTTAAAATAAATGTCCCCCTCACACAGCTTTAGTTGTTAAGGGGTACCAGGCAGGGATGTGACTGTGCCCACTTCTTTTTGCATTACATTTAAGGACATTAGCTACCTTAATAACAGAGTCATCAATGCAAAGATATCATCTATATGTGTGTATGTATGTATGTATGTATGTATGTATGTATTTATTTATTTTGGTTTACCGGGGTAGAGTAGTGATCACATTTCGCCATTTGCAGATTGGG
This sequence comes from Protopterus annectens, assembly GCF_019279795.1. Lineage (NCBI taxonomy): Eukaryota > Metazoa > Chordata > Ceratodontiformes > Protopteridae > Protopterus > Protopterus annectens. The sequence continues at coordinate 1,494,664,868 of NC_056739.1, forward strand.
GTGTGGGAGACAGATGAATATATCTTTGTTTGCATATGGTATTATCTTATATATAGCTAACCCAGAAAATTATGTAACTAAAGTATTTGTATTCTTAAGAAAGGCTACTAAATTGGAAGGTTATAAAGTTAATGAAAATAAAACAAAGGCTGTAATTGTTAATTATAGCTCAACAGCAGAGCTGGTACAAACATAACCTTTTCTATGGGGACATGTATGGATGAAATACCTAGGTGCTTGGTTGAAAAATGATATTTCTCAAGCAGCAAAGGAAATGTGGAAGTAAACAGAACTAAACACTATCAAAATTTAAATAACTGAGCATGCTGTTTATGGACAGGGACAACAAAATACAAGCTATTTTTAGTCTGCATGGTGTAATATACTGGACTGGCATGCTTTATAAAACAAGAAGAAACAATGTGGTAAGAATTAAAAATGGTAATTAAGACCTTTTGGAACAATAAAAAAAAAAACAAGGGTCCAGTGGGTAAAACAAACTCTTCCAATAGAACAGGGAGGTCTTGGACTCCCAGAGCTAAACACATACAGAAGCAAATCAGAATAATTTATCGACTGCAATGTCCCCAAATGAAAAAAAATGATTGATGAGCTGAGTGAAATCTTTGGACAGACAAGATGACTGTTTGTTTTTGTTTTGTTTTTAAACAAGATACAGCTTTATTAAATTGACACATATAACATAGGCAATTGCACATTTATATAAATGAAAACAAACAATATTGACATAATTTTAGTTGCAAACATTATACATCATAAACCATGTTGGCATAATTGTAGTTGCAAACATTATACATCATTTACAATCTATCCAGTCATTATCAGTCAAACATTACATAGTTCATTCACATCCTTCCTTCTTTTAAACATTATTCCTCCTCTGCATGTATTGTTCCCACAGTTCCCATTTTTCCTATGCAATTTGCTCCTACCCTTTTCCAAGAATCCTAATTCCAGTTGTTTTATCTATTGCTATATGCACTACTTCTAGTAACGTTGGTTTAGACTTTGATTTCCATTTTCTAGTAAATGCTTTTTTTGGCAGCCAACGTAATTAGACTCAGCAAGGCTTTACTATGTCTAGGCAATTCCAATCCTGCATCATAGCTCAAAAAATTATTTCCTTAGTTACACCAGTTTGCTCACCCGGATCTCTGACAGAACAGTCTGCAGAGAATCTTTAAAGTCTGACAACTCATTACACTTCCAGAAAATATGTTCCCAGTTACCTCTTTCTTACCCATCACACCGTTAACATTTGCTGCCTACCTGAGGAAAAATTCTTTGTAGTCTACTTGGGGTATAAAAATACCTGTGTAAACACTTTCAAGAAAAGATCCTAAATATTCTAGACTTTGTTGCATATTTGGGAGACATTCATACATCCCCCATTGTTTCTTTGTGAATTGCTTATCCAGTCTCTCTTCCTATTCCTTTCTAATCTCCTTTTTTTAATTTCTCCAAATCTTTTGGGTTTCTAATACCATGATGGGAATGGACCCTATTCCTAAGTCAAAGTACGATTAAATTTAATGAAATTGGTATTGTTTTGCTCTGTGATGTCAGACAAAAGTGCTCTTTGCAGTTTTGCCCGCAATGTGCCCAGTAATGACTCTTTCTGTAATTCATACGGAGTTATGTGTATTGGTAGCGTATTTAAATATGATGGTAGACTCTTTTTTTTTTATAAGACCCGTTGCTCCTACTACAATTGAAACAATCTGGGTATCCTTCTTCCACATTGGTCTCATTACTGCTTGCAGATCCTGATATTTTATAACCTTGTATCTCTCTGTATGCAGGACACTGTAATCACTGGGTGTGGAAATTTCAGTGATCTTCTTTTCTTGGACTACTGTATCTGGTTTTCTAGCATCTATCTTTTGAACTGTTGGTAATGGATGATGCCATCTGATGAAGACTTGATCTTTTTCTATGATGCTTTGTGACTCATGTTTCTAGTGCTTCTCAGCCACTTCAAAACCATAATGTTTGCACAATCCCCAGTGCAACAGTCTCACCACACTATTGTCCCTTTCAGTGTACAGGCCCTCTACCATTAGTATGTCACAACCAGCAACAAGGTGTGCGATTGCTTCCAGTTCAGTTTTACAAAACCTACATTTATCTGTTTCTTCCACATGTTCAATGGACTTTGTTAACCACCATGTATGTACACCACTGTCTTGGGCTGCCAATATTAACCTTTCATCTTTTGGTTTAAATTCACCTCTCCTTAACCATTCCCGCATTCGTTCCTGATCAACATGAGGTTCTTCCACACGTTTTCTATACTTGCCACTATATTTATGATTTTTCCACATTTCTTGCCTTTTCATCTGGTCCTTCACCTCATATTCTTTCTTTTGCTTTTTGGCACATTCAGTCACTGTCTGATTTTTATCTACTTCTGGTTTGATTTCCATTCTTGCTTGACGGTGATATGCTTCTGCTAGGTTAAGCATAGAAGTAATCTTAGATTTGTTCTCCTCATGTTTCAAAACTTTCACTACGTTTGGGTCTCTTGAAGTCAGCAAATATGTGTGAAGTCCCATGATTGCAGATCTGTACATGTAATCAATTTCAAGGAGGGCCATCCCTCCTTCAGAACGGGAAGTATATAATCTTGGTATACACTGATTTTTATAGATCATCTGGTGAGCATGAAGCATCCTTCTTTTTTAATATCTAATCTATCCAGCACATTTTGGGGCCAATCAATCGCTCCAAAACTGTAAGTTAGGACAGGCAGAGCAAATTGGTTTATAGCTTGGATTTCGTTCCTGGAAGTCAATGCTGTTTTCAGTATTGATTTACGTCTTCTAAAGTACTCCTAAGTTTTATACGCATTTGTTCATGTTTTACTATTGATACTTCATCAGTTCCCAAGTATTTATACACTCCCTCTTGCTCTAGTTCTTTTATATCATAGTCTTGTCCCAAACTGATGTTTTCCCGGTGCTGCAGTTTTCCTGCTTTAAAGGTTGCTTTTGCACATTTATCAAGACCAAATGACATTCTAATATCATCTGAAAATGTTAACAACCTGCAGCTGTGCTTTCAGTTCCTCGTCTGATGAGCTATACAGTTTTAAATCATCAACAAGAAGAAGATGAGAAGTCTTTAGACTTTGTTGTTTTCTAGGAGCCACATTATAGCCATGGCCTAAGCTGTTCATTAGACAGTTTAATGGGTTAAGGGCAAGACAGAATAGTGACAGATAGCCTGGAATATCCCCCTTTGAATTTTTATCCTTAGGATAGTAATTTGTCCTTTATCATGATTTAATTGCAAAGTAGTCTGCCATTGTTTCATGGTCACTGTAACATAGTCTATCAGTGTAGGATGTATCGTATACATTTTTAAGCACTCTTTTATCCATGAATGTGGGATACTATCAAATGATTTTTTGTAGTCAATCCATGCCATACTTAGATTCTTCCCCATTTTATAGTTCTCCACTATGACTTTATTTAACATCAAATGATCCTTTGTCCCATATGACTTTCTTTTATTGCCCTTTTGTTCTGCTGCCATAATTGAATTTTCTTCTAGATGACTATAAACTCTATTGGCATCAGTTCCCGTGTATAGTTTATACATCGTTAGTAGGCAAGTTATCGGTCTATAATTTTTGGGGTAGCTTGCAGGTTCATTCTTAAGTAGGAGCATTGTTTTACCTGTTGTTAGCCAGGTTGGTGTCTGTTTGGGATGCTCTTATAAATAGTTCTTACTCATGACTAAGTCTTCGTGCAAAGATGTTAATACTTTTAACCAAAAGCTAGGTACTGCATCTGGGCCTGGTGTTTTCCAGTTAGAGGCTTTTCTTAACTTTGTTTCAATCTCTCTAGCTGTTACTTCATCCCATTTCATCTCTTGTACCTTTAAACTTATTATTCTTTCTTTTACTTCTTTTATCCATTTAGCATCTTTATTGTGTTCCACAGGATCTTCATAACTACTTCTCCAAAATGCATCTATTTCATTTTTTTTGTGATCTTTCAATTCCTTTTACCTTGTTTCCCAATTCTCTATAAAACTTTTTTGGGTCATCACTAAATTGCTTATTTAATACTTTTCCTTTATATTTATCTGTGTATCTTCTAAGTGTTTCCTCCTGTGCTGAAATTTTTAGTTTGTTATTTACAATAGTGCATGATAGATCCTGGTCTGTTCTAATACTGCACACTGCTTTTATCACACCTGTCTTTCTTAGTATTTTTATTGGTCTATTCCCTCTTCTATATTTTTCTAACAGTGAAATGTCTTATCTTAATTGCTTTATATTTTTCTCTGTTCGATACTTCCATGATGATATTCAATTTCTCCCCTTCCTTTGCCTCACTACCCTGTGCTCTTGTGGTAGAACTTTATCAGTTATTAATTCAGCTGCACAATAACATATCCTGTTTACTTCTGTTATATTGCATGGATCTCTATGGACAGACCTAATTACTGTGTTCATTTGTTTTATCAGACGTCTGACTTTTGGGGTTTTATTGACCTTCTGCAATTTATTTATTTCATTGATTTTAAAATATCTGTCTTTATCCATTAAATCAAGCAACTCTTCCCTTTGTTTTCCACTTCCTGCAGGCATTCTATAGAAAGTTTTATAGCACCTTCCTGTGGCACCTTATCTTCAATTTCATCCTGTGCCATCCATTTCTTTGTCATATGGGAACTCACTGGCTTTTCACTCCTCAATGTTGACTGCATCAAAGTTTCTGCAGTCTCCTGTCCCTTCCCTTGCTGTCTAGCTTTAATTGAACATTTATACTGATTTTCTATAGAAGGCTCCAAAATATCTTGATATGGCACCTGACCAGTTGCTTCTTTTTCCACTGATTTCCCCTTAATTTGGATATCCATTACTCTCTCCTGTTGTGGTGCTTTCTGCATTAGATTTTCTACAGTGAATCCTTCACTTTGCAGGTTCTCCATAACCTCAATTTCTATTTCTTTAACTTCTCCATTACTGATCTTCTTTTCTACTTTTCCTCTTTGTCTTCTTATTTTTTGTATTGTAAGATTTTCCTTATCCGGATTCCTTTGCCTGTATTTCTCTTCAAATATCTTTGGTGCTGCTCTTTTTGTATTGGTTAGTTTTGCTTTCTCCTTGGCATAAATGTTACACCATATTAAATCGCTTTTTCTTTCCCATGTCCATATTCCTTCTTCAGATGTCTCCTGATCTTCCTGCTTCTCCTTACTTTGGGGACTCACTCCATCATGCTGTGATGCAGTCTGTGTTCGACTTTCTATATTAAATCCTTCACTGTGCAGGCACTCCATAACTTCAACTTCTATTTCCTTAACTTCTGCTTTACTAATCTTCTTTTCCACATTCCATCTTTGTGATATTAATTTTCTTATTGTGAAATTTTCTATATCTGGATGCCTTTACCTATATTTCTCTTCAAATAACTTTGTAACTGCTTTCTCTATATTAGTTAACTTGGCTTTCTCCTTTGCATAAATATTGCACCATATCAAATATCTTTTTCTTTCGCATGTCCATATTTCTTTTTTATACGTTTCAAAAATGTGTAGGTTTTGTTGTTTACATTTTTGCACTCCTCAGATGCTTCTTTTTCCAAACAGATCAAAATTTCTTGATCTATAAACTGTTTTTCAAAAATCTGTTGTATTAATGAATGCAAATTTTTATTTGAAGCTTCTGACAATTTTTTCTGTGAAAGTATTTTCTTTCTTCTAATTTATCTCTTAATCTCTTTGTATATCCCCTGTCTGGTAATTCTGGGCTTTTTGCATAATAGTAACAATACATAATTTCTTTCTTATCCTCAATAGTCCACTCTATCGTCTTTATAGCTCTTCTTTGGCCTATCAGTTTTTGTGATTTTTGTGGACTGCTACTTCTTTCTACAACAGGGGGGCCATCTTGGGCCTGGCCTAACCCCATTGTAGGAATGTTTCCTGATTTTGAGGATTCTACACCGTCATTTTTTTCCCATCCTGTCACCAGTGTGCCTACCAGGATTGGGCACTTTTTTATCTTCGGACTTGTGCACCCAGCTATCTTTTTTTGTTTTTAACTTACTTCTGTCCATGATATATGCTATATAAATACAGTCTATATATCTATATATCAGTGTTGCCTTGGTGAGATTTTGCGAAAAACAGGGTCCACCTCGCAAAGGTACTCACCAAGACTTGAGGATGAATTCAGGTTCAGCACTACTACTCTCCTTTGCTTGCTGACTTTTCATCTCTCCATTAGGACCCCTCTGATTGATTCTTATAGTTATCATGCAATATTTTGTATGCTCTGCTAATTATTTCTTTTTTAACAGTAGCTTCTGTTCTAAATTCTACTAAAAACTCCACCAGTGCTGGTCTTTCAATTAAGATCCCCCTGTTCCTTTCTCTTTGTCTATACTCTGATATCAATTCTTGATAGGGAAGGCAATCTCTATCCTGCAGTCCAAATAAATTCTTGACCGCTTCCCATTGTATTACCTTTCTCTCTCTAATTATTTGCTCACAATACCTTAGATCTTTTACCAATTTTAGGCAATAAATTCCAGCCCCCTCTTGCCTGTTGTTTGTATCCCTAACTGGCATTATCCCACTTGGCAAAAAGTCCTTTCTCCATTCCCGTGTTGGCTTTATAAATATAATATTCTGCATGGATATTGTTATTCTCCTTTAAGGATTTGCATCCAAAATCACAGTCTCTCCCTGTTTCTTGAGCTTCCCCTGATTTATCATCATACCTTTCCACTTTAAATTATAGTTTTCTGCTTGTTGTGTGTATAGAAGGTTTAATCATGTTGCTCTGAAATACCCCTTCAAATCAGGTAATTCCAATCCACCGTGTTCTATTGGAAGAATCAACTTATCACATTTGATTGTTGCCATCTTCCTCTCCCAGATAAAATCCTTCAGCCCCTTATTATTTGCTATCCATGGCTTCTCCTCTGGTTGATAAAAATATGCCTGACCTGTGTATAAAACTATAGGGCTAAAAACTTTTAACTGCTTGTATCTTGCTATCTGTATCCATATAATAGAGTTCCAATTTCTCAGTTTTTGTATTGTCTTTTGTTTAGTCTCTTCCCACCTGTCCTTAGCTGACACACAAGAATCCTTTTTAATCCATACTCTTAAGTACTTTATTTTGTCATGACCCAATAAATATGGATATTGCTGAACCAATTCAGTGTGTGGGTACACAATTTAAAGCTATTGCCTTTGTTTTAGCTTCACTAATTTTGTATTCCAGAAAGATTTGAAACTGCCTCAAAATGTTCCACAATACTGAAATGCCCTTTTCTGGTTTTATCAGGTATAAAATAATAACATCTGCAAATAGAGCCAGTTTTTTTTGACTACCATACTAATTATATCCTTTAATTTCTGAGTCTATTATTTTCTTTGCCAGTGGTTCTAATATAGTGCAAATAAAGGAGCAAGAGGACACCCCTAACTGGTTCCTCTGCTCAAACAGAAATTATCAGAGAAGAACTTACTCACTTTAATTTTCACCTCTGATCCCTCATATATCCTCCTGATCAACATTATAATCAACAAATGCAAATGCTTCCATTGCCCTTCTCACAAACTCCCAGCTTACTCTGTCAAATGTTTTCTCTGCATCAAGACCCACCAACAACAGTGGTCTTTTCTAACATTCAGGTTCCCTCTGGATCATCAATGCTCTGTTGATGTTGTCAAATGTTTGCTTTCTCATCACAAAACCACACTGATCCATGTCTATCAATTTTGGCATCACCTTTGCCATTATTGTAGTCATTATAGACATAAACACTTTATAATCATGGTTTAGGATTGAAATAGGCCTGTATGAAGCTGGATCTGATGGGTCTTCACCCTCTTTAGAAATTACAGCCACCACCACTTTTTTCTAGGAAGTTGGTGCTTCTCCTCCTCTTAAAATACTGTTAAACAAAACCTTCCAGATCTTTATTGTTTTTTTTCCCTCCTAGCTTCCCAACTTCCACAGGAATACCATCTATTCTTGGAAACTTTCCTGTTGATTGGTTATACATCACCACTTTTTATCTCATCTCCTCTTATCCTGTTAGTAATTGAGCCTCATCTTCCTCTAGTCTTGGCATATTCAGTTATTCCATAAACATTTCCATGTGTACATTTATTGATCTCCATATTTCTCTGCTTTATACAGACTTTCATAATATTTCCAACTATTTCTAGTACCTCTACAGGATCTCTTGTTATCTTCCTTGTTATTGGCTCCCTAAGCTTGTCGACAGGCCTTTCTACTTTCTGTTGCCTGAGCTGCTGAGCTAAAGGTTTTTGTGCTCTGGTATTATTATCAAAAACAGTAGCTTAACAGTGATCTTCCTAAATCTATGCATATTATCGAGCTAATCCTTTATTTTCTGCTTAGCACTCTGCAGTTGCTCCTCTTCTTGTTCTGCTAGATTTCCTCTGTTCTGCACTATTTTAACATTTGTCAGTCCCTCTAAATAATTCTTGTTGCTTCTTAACCACCTCATTCTTTCTTTTATTTTCACCCTATTTTTAAATTCCATTTTAATTTTATCCCACTCCCTAGCTGTATTTAAAGAAGAAACATCTATTTTCTCTAATAATTCCCAAATAATTTCCACTACCCATTCCTTAAATTCCTCTCTCTTCAACAAATAGATGAAAAAGTGCCAGTGTCTCATTTTTAGTTCATTACCCTGCATTTTTATTTTACTTATTATTGGTGCGTGATCTGAAATAGTTGTTGGATGCATATCAAAACTTTCAATTAAATGCACATGTTCCTGTGAAATGTAAATTCTGTCTAACTTAGCCCAGTTTTTGTATCTTGGGGAATAATAATGTAAATTCACTTCAGACTCCTACTACTGAATTCACATCTTCCATGCCAAATATTTTTATACATTTCTCAAGAATCTACCCTCGTTTGTTATATTTTCCATTCTGGGTCCCCAGGCACATTTTCTCTGCTGCAAATAAAATTCAGTTCCCACCTGTAAGTAATATTCCCTGCTGAAAACTCAGTATATCTCCTAGAGTTTTCTTAAGCTCCATTATAGCAGTTTTAGATGGAATATAAATACATGCTAGTGTAATCCTCCTCTCTTGCCAGCAGCCCCTTAGTACTACATATTTACCATTATTATATTTTTTATACTGTTCTATCACTATTGGGGCTCCTCTTGCAATTAATAAAAGTACTCCTCTTTTCCTTTGTCCCAGGTATTCCACTGAATAACCATCCTGAAAACCTTTCTTTATCAAAATCACATGTTCAGTTCTTTCCAAATGTGTCTCCTGTAGCATAGCTATTCGTACACTGCATTTTTAATATAGCTCACTACTCTCTTTTTGTATATATCTGTGGGATCATTAACATTAAAAAATAATATTGAAAGGCTCATTATTTTAAAAAGTTATTCACACCTTTTATTTGTAACATTTTTGTTAAGTATCTAATTCCAGCATTTGTGTTACTTGCACACACTATTTTTTGGCAAGTTGACCTTTTATACAGTTGTTTCTTGTCATATCCATTTGAGCCTGTGTCACGTCTTACAAAATGTTTTGTTTTATTGAAAGCCCTCAAAAAAATAAATAAATAAGTACATCCCCAGTACACCCTCAAAACCTATTAACTTAATATTAACACACAAAATTATATTCATTTTCAAATATTGAATTTTTACCTTCTTAATAGGAGCAATTGTCCCAGATTAACAGCCACACTCATAGACCTGGGTTAACCTAAAAGGAAGGTTATCCAAACTAAAATGTATGATACAGCCTGTGCTTCTACTAAGTGCTGTCTGGTTTTGTCTTATATTTATTGCTGTCCAAGAATGAGAAAACACTTGAATGTTTTCAAAAAAAAAATTATCTCCTAGCCAAAGTATTCTGTTTTACTGCTCTTTATCAGATTGTCTCCATGGAGACATGAGAACCAGATATAGGGTTGCTTCTATACGTGTTTATTTATTTATTTGTTAGAAAAGCCGTGGTGGTGCAGCAGTTAGCATTGTCGCCTCACAGCAAGAGGTTCTCCCATTCGATTCTAGCCTGGAGCACCTTCTATGTTGAGTCTACATGTCCTCCCCATGGTTGAGTGACATTTAAAGACATGCAGGTAGGTTGCATGCATGAATGGGTGTGCCTTCTTTGAAGGCTGGGTGTCGGGCTGGCAACTCGGCACCATAAAAATTCACTGCCAATCATTAGTGGACAGGAGTTCTGCTGTGGCAACCAAGCCAAAATACATTAGTTTATTTATTTATTTGCTAGAGGAGAGCTTTATTATATTCAATGTTCTTTTTTTCATTTATTTATTTTCTCTTAAAATTTGTTACTACACTCTTTCCTTCCTCTTCCTCTCTCTTAAGTGTTCCTCCAAACATATTAATGACATGAAGTAGGACATATGCTTATGAGACCTTTAAAATTTAACAAAGTCAAAAAAGTCCAATATTTCCAGGTTTTCTTGCTCTGTCATGTTTCTCAAATATAAGGTGCTGGTTTTATTCCTGTTCATCTCCATCTTCCAAATCCAGCCTCTGCTTCCGTTCCAACGTACCTCTCAGTGCTTCTAGTCAACTGTTGTGCTTTTTTCTGTCTCTCAAGTATTTTCTGTTGAAAATTTCACTGGCACAGTCTCTCTGTGGTCTTTATTCCAGAAGAAAAGAAAGCAAAATCTCCTTCTGTTTTACAGCTCATTTTTTTTGCTGGACAAACTTTTGTATTTCTTCCTTAGCATGTTCTGCATAAAAAATAATTTTGTCCCTCCAGGAAAGAATATTTTGAAGATAGCTGGATACAGCAGTTTGAATCTCATGTCTGCTTCTTGAAATTCTCTGATTAGTGGAATAAATTTACTCCTTTTCTGCCTGGTGTACAGTGAGTAATCATTTTCCACAAATACTCTGCTGTCTTCCACTTTTAGTACTTTACCCTTTTGCCACAGTTTTGCCAGAATTAACTATTTCTGCTGGTAGGATTGCATATTTACTATTAAAGGTCTAGGTTGCTTTCTCATGTCCAGGTTTGGAGCATGCACACAATGTGTATTTCAATTAATCGCTCCTGCTGTGGAATACCAGTCCAGTTGCTTGTTTGTGCTTTCATAAAATGAATACAGTCTGTTCCTTCCAGCTTTTGAAACATCTCTTCTTGAGTGGTCTCATATTCAGCCATCCTTTTCTTCATTTCAACCTCTGATTTTTGCAGTTTTATCACCTCATCTGAATATCTGTTTAAAGCTTCTTCCATTTTATCTAGACTTTTATTTGAGTTGATATACTTCACCAGTGTTTTGTTTATTTTAATCAGCTCTGAGTACATTTGACGTTTTTCCTGTAGGTTACTGGAAGTCAAGTCTTGCACCAGATCTGAAGTTTGTACTGCTTTTTGTTGAACAGCTGCAGAATTCTTCCTAGTCAAGTTTCATCACCTTTTGTGGTTGATTTTCTTTCAGGTTTTCTGAATTTCATTTTTTCTGGCATCTAGAATTATGTTCATGTGATGTACTTAGAGAGATTCTAAAGGAAAGTAAATTGAAGGTATGGTAACTCCATTAGCCTCAAAAGGCCTTGAGAAGGGAAAGAGAAATGGATTGGGACATGGAACTACAGCAAGAGGAAATGTGAGTTATTAGACAATAATGAAATAAGAGCCAGGAGAACTAATGAATGCCTATTGTTAATGTGCTAATACACCAATCATATGCATGAAAAGCGCTCCAAAATGGGGGTGAGCACTACTGGAACATATCAATAAGGACTCAATGCCCTTGCCATTCAGGGTCCCTAAAAAGGTGTTTCAGTACGGAGGTTGTGTTGGTCTGTTCATCAAACTGAGCAAAGGATGAAGGACCTAGAACCATCCTGAAGATGTGCAAGGATTAGCCTGTCATGGGAGAATACTACTGGGGGTTGACCAGTCACATAAGTGAACCTATCAGTCAATGGGGCAGAAGGCTAAGCCAGTTTGGTCTAAACAGGAAACTTGTGTCTGTAATCAAGCAATTGTGCCTGTCCCTCATCTGTATACATGACCCTGTAGACCATGTACCAAACCTAAGAATAATCATGATAGTCTATAGGAATCCCATGGGTCTGGATGTAGGGAGAGGTAATGACCCTAATGACTAAAAAAAAAGATACCATTAAAACTGGTCAGAAGGGGTGGACTGAAAACCCAGGAGAGGGATGGCTAGGTTAGAAGAAATGAGCCACAGACAGTATGTGTGGGATAGCAAATCAGTCATAAGGAACCCCCCTCTAGTTATTTACCATTAGGGATTGTTGGGTTTTATCCCAAGTGACTGTGGATCTTAGACTAGGAACAAATTCAAGCTGTCCCACTATGAGTGTCATTGTCCTGAACCAAAAATATTGCCAGCCACTTAGAACTTTTTGTAGTGGTCATTGCTACCAGAGCTAAATGTGATGCTTTCATCTCTGACCATAACACTTGATTAGACTTGAAGGCTTCTGTAGTTTTATGTAAAGAAGAATAAGACATACCATTAGAATAAGCATGCTAAAAAGTCATACAGATATACAACCAATACTCCATCAACACTGCTTTCTGTGTGTAATTGTTAAAACAAATCATATATGAAATGAACCAAGTAGAAATGAAGCATCACCATGTAATCCTGGCATCCAAAAACAGTCACTGCCAGACAATGCTGTTGGGAAGACAAGTCTTCCTACACTCACACTGATCTGTAACCACAAATGAAGAATTATTAACAGGAATAATGGCTTAACAAAGTAATGCATGGACTGTCCTGATCCAGAAGTTAAGCTGCTAAGGAACAATGTAGAAACTTGGGAAGCTCAGGATTCAAAGACCGGGAATAAAGTGAATTATTTCAATATAAGAATTGCAAGGCAAATGAAAATGATAAAGAAGGGGGTTTTAAATAAGCAAACAGGTTTTTCAGATATGTTCCAAAGTCTATTTTCATGTGTCAGTTGATGCATTAGTGGGAATGGGAGCCCCCACTGTGGTCTTGAAGTGTCTCATTGGAAGAGTTTGCATTGCAATATTTTTTGCATTTGATATTCCTGACCTTACGCAAGCATGCAATGGAGGTGTGGTCACTGACACTGGAGAGAGGATGGACTATATACATCAATTCCCAGCTGCCAATACATCTGTTTTGATTCCAGCTATGAGTTGTATTTTCATTAAGGACTTCAAGAGCATGGAAATTATGTGCGTGTCTCTTTGTCAGTGCTTGCAAAGTGATTTGCAGCTTTGAAAACAAGCAAAACACTTTGTGATTTTTAATTCTGTTCTTCTGTAACTAATAGTAACTGGAACAGATAAAGAACCATGCATTACAAAGAATTATGATCGCCTCACTGACAACGTGCATTTTTTGGCATCCATGTCTTGAACACACATACCGTTATGATCAGACACCCGATCATAATTCTCTATGCTACATGTAATATCTTATTTGATGTAGTATTCCACCTTGATGACTTCTTTGCATTTTATCAATAACCAGTATATCTCTCAAAAAAAAAGGACAAAACACAACAAATGACCCTGTTACATCACAGAAGATGTTGCAGGCCTCCTTGGGACTGCATTGGTCAAATAATGTCCTCAGTTATGTATCAGTAAAACAATTAGTTGCAGAGCAGTCAGCATGTATGCAATCACCATAGGAGCTCTGGATTGCTTTCTATTAGAGTGGACTGCCATGAACAAGGTAAGAATATTTCATAAGAGCTCTAAACGGAAGCCTGCTTATCGTATATGTATGACTGCAAGGAACTAACTCTAGTATATTCAAACTCTTTTTGTGTTCAGTGACATAATGAGTAAAAATCCTGACTTACAGATAACAATAAAATTATTTTTCATATATATATTTTACCCATTTCTGTGTCCCAGTTTATATTACGGTAATTGAAGTCACCTAGTGTAAGTGCTGACATTGCAGAATTAATACTGCACAGTGTTTCTAAGTGTATACAAACCATAGCATTCATAGATTGTAACATATGGGAATCAATAATCCTAACTCTCCCCATCACAGTGGTAATAAGCATATCCAGTACCACGTGAATTTCAGAAGTAGGTTCAGAGGCTATGTGGATATATTTATTATTGTTGCTAATAAATACAAAACCACTTCTATCAGGTGTACTTAATCTAACTCATCTGTATGCAGTGTAGCAGTGAGGAGTTAACTCAATAGCTTTCCATCAAAATTTCATACAAAAATATATTGCCTCCAAGCATGGGGTACGGGGGGGCTCAACATTTTCTTTGGCTTTCACGTTTTGTTATTACACAAAACTGACTTACATGATACTAAAGTGCATGTCTTTATATGACATGTGGATTTGTATACGTAAGCGTAAGAAATCAGGGTAAGGCGATTCTGTGTTTAGAGGTGCTGGGTTTTGTGATATTGTAGCTGAACCTATTCAGCCACCTCATAAGTTTAAAATGAGATCTCATTATCAAATTAGCTTTGGCATGCATTTGGAGAGAAAAGCAACTGCTATAAGACTGCTATAAGACTGTTTCACATATGCAGCAGTATATGGCTGGCTATTTATGTAAAACTGTAATTATTCAAAGTTGACCCCTAAAAAAACCTGCCCCATTCCAGTTAACCCCACCCATTCATTTGCTTTCTGCAATCCTTGTTCTTCTGAAATAACCCACTGCCCCAAAATACATATGTATTGCATACAGTCTGCTATAATTATGGCAAAACTGTGGAGAGACTTTTATGCCTCACTCTATTAGCATGGCAGCAGCTACTGCCCTAGCTTTATTTTAAAAAGCTTGGGCTGGCACTGGGGATATTTTAAAAATCAGCAACTTAGCAAATAATTTGTACTTTGGTCGTACTTTACAGATCAGGCAATCAGTCTCAAGGCAGGGTAGATTTTGTAGTAACTGTCATTGAGAGCTGTAGCATCCTTCCACTTACCTGGGAAAGTCTAGGGTACCAGTGGGTAGACTGCCCTCAGTTTAATGACTGCTGTAGTAGTCCTTCTCAACATAAGAAATCTAGATTAAATAGCCAATAACTTCAACAATAGCTCGTAAAGAAGGACTGCAGCAGTACCCCTGGAATGTATATATTTCAGAATTTCTAATACTCCTGGCACACAGACAAGTTTACTGTTTAGCTGTAAGCTATTTACAGAGGACAGACATCTGCTGCATTAACATTTTAGAAATGTTTTCTCTGGCAGTAGATTTCATCTGTATTTTACTAGGCATTACTCTATAATTAAGAACTAAAGAACCCAAGCCAGAGTTGGTTTTAAACTAAAGAGTGTGAGGCACATGTAATTTTATTTCTTTCAGATTAGCAAAGGTTAAGCTAAGAAGCATATTTACTGCAGGAAAATATCAGAGCAATGAACAGCTGAAGAAAACTAAGGAGAGATGAATGAAAGTAAGGCCATACCTGTATTGCTGTGACTGTAGCACTAATATTCTAAGTTAAATAATGGAGGAAGTCAGAATGTAGCTTATCCAGAATTAGTACATCTGTTAGATATGGAATAGAATGAGCTTGTTAAGGGAAGACGGTACCTTTTTAAACCTGTGCCATTCTTAAGTAAGGCAACAAGAGAAATTCAAGAAAGACTGATAGTACATACTGCTGTTTTGAACTTGCTAACTCATTTCAACATAACTGCATAAAAGAATAATTGATAAAATTATATAGATGAAATGTCACTCCATACATAGCTTAGTGGGCAGGGCATATCTACTGCAGAATCATGTGGATTGACTTACTGTCCAGCTATTTGACCATACTTTTCTGCAATCCAAATTACTGATACAAATACTGTGATTTGTTTTATTTACCTTGTGTTTTACTTGTATTCTGCTTTTAACTGTATATTAAAATTTGAAAAGAGACCACAGCTCTGTCTCTTGTGAGTCAGGCAGAATTTTTCCCCACTCTCCCACCCGGTTACTGTAGTGTTCTTAAACACCACTGTCTTTCTAGTTGCCTTCCCCTTATGTTAATTTGACCATATATTTCATTTCCTCCCTGTTTTTACTGGCTTGTATGAGTAAGCACAAAATTATCATTTTGTGAAATCACTCCCCTTCAACTATTTAAATTTATTTGCCATTCTACTGTATTACATAGTACCAGAATACAAAAGTGACCACACCCTTTCAATCTATTTTGCTGTTTTAAAAATAGTGACTCTCCACTAAAACTTAACTTTTTAGACAGGTAAAACTTAAGTTACCTACATTCACATCTAACTCTTCTAGTGCACACTGCAGTATTTAGGATAAACCATTTTTTTCATCTTACATTTAAGCATCCCTGTGACTAGCACTTGCTTTAAAACTTGTTGCAAAGCACTAGGAAGTCTTAAACTGATACAAGCACTAAACTCTCCTTGTTAATAAGGAGAAATTAATCGTAGGCACTAAACAGCCTATAATTGCAAAGTACCTTGCTAAGGTAAGGGAACACAGCTCTTGTACTTTACAAAAAAAAAAAGCACCAAACCAGGCATGTCCAAGGGTCAGCTTCTGGTGATTTCTCCTGTCCACCTGGTGAATCTGAGCATACTGGGGCAAAGCAGCAATTGCCTCATACACAGACAACCCTCTCCTCCTACCACACAACACCACAATCTGCGAGAGATGCACTTATATAGCCAAACTGGAAGCAAAGCTCTCTCCACCCAAGATTGTGCTAGACAGTCAAGAGGAGAAGGTTAACACCAGCACTACACCTCAAGCAACACATAGCCCTTCTAAACCCACACCACCAAAACCCACACATAGCAACACTAAACCCACATATGTGGAGGCCCTTAACAGTAATCTGCCCAAGCAACAAGGACCTCCGAAGCTGAAACGCAAACAAACACCAATCACAACCAAAGAGTCACATAGCTCACAACACCAGTGTGCCACCCAACAACAGCCCCTAAGGCAAGACAACGTACCCAACACTTTAGTAATAGATGACTCTATAGTCAGGCACACTGATGTCCCACTCACTGGGCTGAACAAGGAGAAAATTACAGTCAGCTGCCTGTCAGGTGCCAGGATCTGCCACATAATGCATGCACTCAAGTCATTCCACAACAAGTACAAATATAACTCTGTCATTGTCCATGTTGGAGTGAATGACTTGAGACGTACCTCCCTGGACTAAATGAAAAGAGACATGGAAGAGCTCTCGGATCATGTGGCCCAGGCAGGTATGACCCTAACCCTAAGCAGCATCCAGCTTTGGCCCAGAATGATACCACAATA
Organism: Protopterus annectens; assembly: GCF_019279795.1. Classification (NCBI taxonomy): domain Eukaryota; kingdom Metazoa; phylum Chordata; order Ceratodontiformes; family Protopteridae; genus Protopterus; species Protopterus annectens. The sequence goes on from NC_056739.1 coordinate 1,494,682,169, forward strand.
TAAAAACAAAATGATTGACTTCAACAATTGGCTAAGCTTCTGGTGTCATTCAAAAGGGATCCAGTATCTGTCTGCCTGGGATGACATGATCGCCAGACCACAATGCTTTGCCAGAGATGGTCTGCACCTGTCGCCCCTGGGATTCAGGTTACTGGGTAAGGCTCTTGCCACCCCATATAGTGCCTTTTTTAGGCAAAGTTCAAATGACAAAATCACCACCGTAACAAGTACAAGCATGCAAAATCTGAAGGTAATGCTACTCAAAGCTAGACGTCTAAACCTCAAAATGCACTCTCTTGAGTCACTCCTAAAAATGGAGAACATCGATATCTGTGCAATAACTGAGACCTGGTTCAAGGCTCCAGAGAGCACCCCTGCAATACCAGGCTACAACTCTTACCACACTTTTCAGCCACCAAACCAGGACCGAAACACTAAAGGTGGAGGAGTGTCCATATTCACCAAGGATATTCACAACACCAGGCTAGTTGCCCAATACAATGTGTCTGAAATTCTCCAGGTGTAACTAACACTAGGTAAGACTGCAATCCAAATTGTAGCTTGCTACAGATCACCAACCATGCCTGAAGATTCTCACTACACCTTTCTAAACATACTGGAAAATATTAAGATACAACCAAACACCCTAATACTGGGTGATTTCAGCTACCCTGCCATTAACTGGGAAAACTACTCGTGTACCAACACCTTTGCCCAACAGTTCTTAGAATTCATAAATTCCAGTGCCCTGGATCAACTAATCCTTAGTCCCACCAGGGGCTCCAATATCCTAGACCTAGTCATTACCAACATGGGAAATCGATGCTCCAAACTTATGGTCACCCCCTCGTTGGTCAGGTCTGACCATAAGCTAATCACCCTTGACATCCACATCCCACCCCCACCCCCCAGTAAAGAAACCTCCGTAAAAAACTTCTCCAAAGCCAACTTCATGCTACTCAAGTCAGAAGTGACAAACTTCATGACACCCATGCAGATGGGAACTGAAAGTTCAACTGCTGAATCCTACACTAAGGCACTATAAGAGCACATCCACTCATGCATGAATTGGGCCATCCCTAATAGAACCAAAATGCTCTCCTCCAAAAAGAGGAAGCTAATTTGGTGGTCTCTTGCCATAAACAAACTTTACAACAAAAGGAAGAAACTGTTGCAGAAAAGAGGAAAATCCCAGGATGCAAAAAACTCCCTTACCAGGCTCAGTAAGAAGCTGAGATCCCTCATAAAATCCTCCAAAGCTAGTTATGAAAATAAATTTGCCAAAGATTACAAAGACAACCACAAGGCATTCTATAGCTATGTGAAGAATCTAAATGGCAATGCTCAGATCTGCACTGAGCTACAACAGAATGACATTAACTATACTGATCCCAAGGATATTGCCAATATCCTGGCAGATCGATTCAGTGCAAACTTCACCCCCCTCTCACCCCGTAAAGGGCCCATCTCAATACCAAAAGATTGCCAAATTCCAGTAATAATGGCCACACAGGTAAAAAACACACTCTCCAAAGCTAAGAATTCAGCATCTATGGGACCAGACAACATACCAGGCTGTGTACTACATGAACTACAAAATGAACTGGCACCTCACCTATGTGTCATGTTTAATCATAGCCTCACCTCAGGCTTCATGCCCACAGAGTGGCATACAGCTACAGTTATCCCACTCCACAAGGGGGGATCAACCTTGGATCTTGGGAACTACCGCCCCATCAGTCTGATGAGACTGATCTGCAAGGCCGTGGAGCGTATTATCTTGGAACTTATAAACAAAGACATTGGCAACCTTCAAACACTGGACCCCATGTAGTATGGGTTCATGAAGGGCCGATCTTGTCTCCTGAACCTGATTGACTTCTTCAGATCAGTCTCCAGAGCCAAGGACAAGGGTAAGGTGGTCCACACAGGCTATCTGGACCTCACCAAGGCCTTCAACACCATCTCCCACTCTGGAATCATAGATAAACTTACTAAGCTGGGCATTAATCCCTATGTCACTCAATGGGTTGCCAACTGGCTTACTGACTGAACGCACACTGTAAAAGTAGACGACTCCAAATCCAGCTCCAGACAAGTGACAAGTGGAGTACCTCAGGGTTCTGTCCTGGGACCGCTCTTGTTTGACATTTACTTATCTGAAGTACAGGCCAACACTAAGGGACTCTGGCTAACAAAGTTCACAGATGACTGCAAACTGGGAGCCATTACTGAATCCCCAAATGATGTGGATATTCTACAAAAAAGCCTTACAGAAACAGATGCTTGGTGCCAGAGCTATGGGCTCAAGCTCAATTCCAAGAAATATATAGTTATCCCCTTTGGGAAAAACATGTACCCATAAATTACCACATAGGTGGCAGTACACTAAACACTGAAAGTGTGATAAGAGACTTAAGGACACAGGTGGACAGTTGTCTCACCTTCAATAACCACATCGCCACAACAGTCAGGAAATCCTTCTATGTGGCACACCTCATCACTAAGGGCTTTTCATCCAGAAAAAAGGAGGTCATTGTCCCACTGTACTCATCCCTCATTAGACCCATTATAGAATACAATGCTCCCATTTGGTATGTACCTCTCAAGACATCTGCAACAACAGAAAAGGCCGCAGAAATACCCCACTAAAAGAATCACAGTCCTAAAGCAGATCCCCTATGCTGACCATCTAAAAAAACTCCACCTATACTCTGTCGCATATCGTCTACTCAGAGGTGATCTCTGCTTAACATACAAGGCCATGTCAAACCCAGAGCTGCTGGACATGCTACACTTAAAGAAATCCCAATCCCTCAGAGACACATGCTCCAGGGATCTAAATCTTGTCATCATAATGAACAAAACATGCTGGAGGGATAGGTTCCTGACCAAGAGACACCCCAGACTCTGGATAGACTGCCCATACATGTCAAGCAGAGTGCCTCTTTGGCCCTCTTCAAAAGGAACCTTGATGATTGGATGGGAGATAAGAAATTCACCCCGGGGATCACGTCAGTCTCCCTACTAGACAGGGGTCCAGGGAAGTAAATACTGTGGGAAGAAATAGCCAGGGAATTGTTATGGCTAGGCTTTTATAGGCCCTAGGGCCGATAGCCTAGTACCAAACTATGAACCTATAACAGGACAATTACAGCTGACAAAAATAGCCATTCTTTTTTGTAGGGAGGCTGCACTCTCAATCTTTATGCAACAATTTGTACATATATTAACTCCAAAGTCACATAATTTAGAGTAAATAACATGTTATATTACATTTCCTCTGAACTAGTATATTTTTTGAATTAATATATATGTATATATATATATATATATATATATATATATTTAGATATATATAAATATAAATATATATATATATATATATATATATAGATATATAAATATAATATATAAATATATATATATATATATATATATATATATATATATATACACACACACACACATACATACATCCACAACCCATTTTTCCCATGTTTGTACATAGGGTCGGGTCGTCACTTCAACAGTAGATATAAATATATAATATATATATATATATATATATATATATATATATATATATATATATATATATATATATATATATATATACAAAGAGAGAGAGAAAGATATAGATATATATAGATATATATGCGTGTGTGTGTGTGTGTGTGTGTATATATATATATATATATATATATATATATATATATATATATATATATATATTTATATAGTAACTAGGCGTATGAGCACAAATCTCTTACACTGAAGAGGTACAGCAGGTGCAACCCCTCTACAAAAAATGTTATAAATATTCTTCTTTGCTGCATTAATAATTGGGGTAGCAGAATATTGTTGTCAGGCATTCAGGCAGTGGTTCATCCACAGGAGTCTTAGGTAGAGCTAATAAAAACACAAGTCAGGGTGGGGGGTAACCTGTCTATCCCAAAGAGCTGGTGTCAGTATTGGCTCATAGGAAACTGTTTGGAGGTCACTTATTTTTCGACAATTCTTTTTGGCTATAACAATGGGATATAGGTTCTGTATAACCAGATATGCTGCTAAATGCAAACTGAGTGCCACAGTTACATCAAGAAAGAGAACAATTGAAGAAGTTTTCCAAAATTTTCCAAAAAAATACATACCTGCTATAGAGTAATGATCTTGTAATAATGTCAATCATGTAACATCATGAGACTTAATAAAATGGACATACATTAAGATTATACAATAAATGGTCAATGTGGTAAAATTATACTATCATTAAGGAGTTAGGAACAATAGCAGACAAGAATTTATTTCTTTTTAATTAAATTAACCGTTAATTCCTGATTTCTTCTACTAACCTTAAATAAATTGCTCCCCTTTAACTATTTCTCAGCTTTAAATAAATCATGGCCGCACCTTTCAAAACTCTTTTTCTCTCCCTCCCATTTCTAATTCTTTTCTCAGCTCTAACCACTTACCATACTTCTCACCTGCTTACCATTCTATCTCCCATACTTTCTTATCCCACTACCCCCCATATAAATAACTACTCCACCCATATTGCCCCCTCTCTCTTTAACCATACCACTGTATCATTTCACAAGTTACAAAGTACTGTACATACCAAATGTCCAACCTCTCATCAAAACAAAACATCAGTTCCTTTGCAAATATGTCTTCATACAAATACTTCAAAGCACAATACTACTCTTATCTGGTGATATTCACCCCAACCCAGGCCCTTGCCAACAGCACTGTACTTTTACAGCACCCCCCCCCCTATCAAACTACGTTACAAATAACTCATTATGATCACAAGCCTCCAAAAATATATCTTTTTTTAATGAATATACAAAGCATTGTCAATAAAAGTACCCTCCTTCATGCCTGGATTTCTCAGTGTAACCCAGATATACTTGCTCTGTCTGAGACATGGCTAAAACCTCATATTACAAACTGTGAAATCCCCCCCCCCCCGGTTTTAATATTGTTTGACTGGATAGAAGTAAAAAAAGGTGGAGGAGTAGCAATACTCCAATCTGACCATCTCTCTCTGTCTCCTGTCAATAGCTATCCCTGATTTCTGACCTGATGAAATACTTATAGCAACCTGTAACCTAAATCAACACAAAAAACTTGTCATTGCAGCAATCTGCATACCTCCAGGTAAAAATATTTCCATACTCAAGCAGTTTCTTTCTTCATTTTCCGTATCCATTCCCTATGAAACCATCATTCTTGGAGATATGAATATTGACTGGAACCTTGTTAATACTGCATCCCCTAGCTACTCTATAAACCTTTATGGCTTTACCCAGCTGATGACCTCACCCACGCACCAGCAAAAAAAAATTCCCAGAACGGCTCGGTTATAAACTGGTTATTAATATCCAACACCCAGTGCTATTATAACCCTTCCACCCTACCTAGCTCCCTTAGTGACCACCTCCCTACCTCAGTAGTAAGACACTCTCCCAGTCTTAACAAGATCCACCAATACAAAAAGTCTCGTAACCTTAAAAACTACAACCCTGTCACCCTAAACAAATTACTGTCCACTGTAAACTGGTCATTCCTACACACATTACCCCTTAATGAGGCTGTTGAAAGCTTCAACAATTTATTCCTAGAAACCCTTAACACCCTGGCTCCCAGTAGAAAAATTAGGCTAAAATGTAATTATGCACCATAACTAAACCAGCAACTCAGTCACTTATGAACAAGAGAGACAGTGCCTGGAGAGCATGGAAAAAAATAACAACCCAACTTTCCACCTGAACTTATATAAACAGCTTCACAACCAAACAAAAAAGCAGGTCTTACTAGACAAAAAACATTTTATCAAAAATCTCTGAGCAACCCACATTTCAACCCGAAGAAATTCTGGCACTCAATAAACAAACTACCATCTCCAGGGAACCCCTCTTAGGTTCATAGGTTCATAGGTTCATACAAGGCTATCTGCCCTAGGGCATTTACAAGCCTAGCCAGAGTGTGTTTGGCTTTCGCCACCCATTTTAAAATGAATTTTGCTATGCCCTTTTTCGAGGTTAGTATACTGTGCATCTGTCTAACAGTGATACAGAAGTGATACCCAGAGTAAATCTATGATCTCCCATCCACTCATCAAGATTCCTCTTGAAGAGAGTCAATGAGGGACTCTGCCTAACCTGGACTGGGATTTTATTCCAGAGTGAATGGAGCCTCTGGGTTATGAATCTGTCCCTTCAGCATGTCCTATTTATTTCAGTGCAGTGGTTCAAGTCTCTCGAGCGCGTATCTCGATGGGATTTGGATTTTCTGAGGTGCAGCATGTCCATTAATTCCGGATTGGACATGGCTTTATACGTCAGGCACAGATCGCCTCTGAGCAGGCGGTATGCCAGTGAGTAGAGCTGGAGTTTCTTTAACCGGGCAGCATATGGCATCTGTTTGAGCCCTTTGATCCTCTTGGTGAGGTACTTTTGGGGTCTTTCCAGTTGCTGCAGGTGTCTGGTAAGGTACATCCCAAAAGGGGCATTGTACTCAATTATGGGCCTGATGAGGGATGAGTAAAGAGGCTCGATGACCTCCCCTGATCTAGATGTGAATCCCTTCATGATTAGGTGGGCTATATAAAATGATTTTCTAACCACTTTGGCTACGTGGTTGTTGAATGAGAGATTGCTATCAGCTTGGATCCCCAGGTCCCTAATTACTTCTTCCGTACTTAATGGATTACCATCTATGTGGTAATTTGTGGGCACTTTGTTTTTGCCGAAGGGGATAACTATACACTTTTTGGCGTTTAGCTTGAGGCCATGGCTCTGGCACCAGTTGTCTGTTTCTATGAGGCCCTTTTGTAGGATGTTTGTGTCGGCTGGAGAGTCAATTATGGCACCCAGTTTGCAGTCATCTGTGAACTTGGTTTGGCACAGTCCTTCCGTGTTGGCCTGTACCTCCGAGAAATATATACCGAACAAGAGAGGTCCCAGGACTGAGCCTTGTGGGATGCCACTTGTAACTGGTTTGGAGTCTGACATGGCTCCAGCAATTCTAACCATGTGGGTTCTGTCCTTGAGCCAGTTTGCAACCCATCTAGTGACATAGGGGTTTATATTTAAGCTGGTGAGCTTATCTATAATGCCCAAGTTGGGTATTGTATCGAAGGCTTTTGTGAGGTCCAGGTAGGCTGTGTGGACCACCTTCCCCTCGTCAATGGCCTTGATGACTGTTTCAAAGAAATCAGCCAGGTTTAAGAGGCAGGATCTGACCTTTGGACATGCTAGAATAGTACTGGGAATTCCTTTGTAATTGAAAAAGGGCCAATGGAGAGCAAGGTACTCAAGGGGAGTTTGTGAGGGTGTAGTGCTTTTAATTTTTTAGTGCTGACTTATATAATTGCTTTAGTGAGCAAGTGCCAGGCTTTAGAGTAGGAATAGGGTGTTTATTATGAGAACTAGATCAGTTCTAAGGGAAAAAGTGAAGAGCAGACTTTGTGGAGCCAAGAATGGTTTAAACCCAATTAAGCAGCGTTGCCCAATGCTGCGCTATGCGCAAAATCATGCAAAGCTGCGCTAAAGCGGGTTTTATACAGGGGGGACTTGAAAGAGCTAGAAATTGGCCCAAAACGGCCAATAGACTACCAGATTCTTGTGCTGGGAACACTCCTCCAGGGATAGATAGGCTGCTCTAAGCTCCCCACTGCCACTGGTGAACAAAGAAGCCTCCCTTTATCCAAGAAGCGAAATGGGCAACACAGGAACTTTCCAAAAGTCCGAAGTACAGCAAAGCCTGTATTTGGACTACTCTAGGTCAGGAAAGACAGGAAACAAGGATAATTTTTTTTTCTTTTTTTGCAACAAACAGCAGGAAAATGCAATAAATATGTAACACAGGCTAGCGCACTTGAGTGTGTAGCCTCAACAGGTAAATGCAACAAACAGGACAAACTTTAAAAGTGCAGGTGCAAAAACAACTTTAAACAGTTTAAAACAGTTCAAGAAGCACCAAACCACTTCCCTAACAAACCTTCTAATGAAACTGCAAGCATACTTAATAACTTTTTCATCAAAACAATAGAAAAGCTTACTAAGCCTGAAACTTTTGATATAAAGACTCCACCTCCCACCTCATCTCTTCCATCGTTCTCCCTAACACCTGTAACAACTTCCTTCATCAGATCACTTCTTAACAAACTCAAACCCCGTTCCCCATCAGCCGACAAACTCCCTCCATTATTTCTCAAACATGCAGCAGAATCCAGAGCATGCCCTGTATCTATACGTATCAGTAGATCCATCCAAGAAAATAGAATACCAGATATCTAGAAAAAAGTCTTCATAATACCCCTCCACTAGGGAGGAAATTCTGCAGAACCCTCAAATTACAGGCCTATTGCCATATCATCCCCCTTATACAAGATACTGGAAAAATGTATACATAAACAAATACTAAACCACTTCTTACAGGCAAACCTAATTACACCCAGACAGCATGGTTTCTGACCCTCGCACAGTACTACCACTGCCCTTATATCTTTCACACACAACATTGCCCAAGCCAGAGATAATAATAAACTCATATCAGCTCTATTCCTTGACCTATTCAAAGCATTTGATACTGTTTTCCATCCCATCCCATCCTCCTAAACAAACTTACCAACCTACAAATCTCTACCTCCACTACCTCCTGGTTTAATAGCTACCTCTCAAACAGATATCAGTCCATCAGATGGCAAACAACCTTCTCCCTTTTCCATCTTGTTAAGACCGGCGTTCCCCAGGGTTCTATCCTGGGCCCCTTACTTATTAATATATATTACAAATAACCATCATGTCTCCTGCCCCCATTCTACCTTAATACATTACGCAGATGATTCCACAATTATTAACACCTCCGACAATATTCAAAATCTCCACACTGTCACTCAACAATCTCTGCACCTAGTAGAACAATGGCTAACTGAAAACAACCTGCTTCTCAACCCCATAAAGACCAAGCTTCTCTTTTTCCTTCCAAAAAAACTTAATCCAGCTAAAGAAAACTTCACCATCTCATCCTTAGATAATATAGTTATCAACTCTGACTCAAATACCAAATTGCTTGGCATTATTATAGATGGCCAATTAAAATTCAACCTACATATCTTAAACTGTATCAAAAAGTCCAATCAAAAAGTAGGTCTTCTATACTGCAACAACAAATATATACCTAACAAATCTAGACCTATACTGGCTCAAACATTTTATTCTACCATCCCTACTGTATGCTGCTCCCATACTTACTAACCTCCAAAATAATCTCTTAACCAAGCTAGAAACCACTGATAACAAGATAGTAAGATTTGCAGCAAGTAATAGCTACAAATCCCATTATTGTATATCCCTGAAAAGCTTAAGATGGCCTGAGCTCCTCCACATGCTTCAAATATCACAACTACAAATTGCACACGGCATCCTAAATAGCCACAACTCCTGCCCTGCCCTTACATCCATAATTACACCCTACACACCCAATCATGACCTCAGAAGTACACAACAAAACCTTCTGCAGGTGACCAAGCCAAACAAAAATATTGGAAAAATACTTTACTCATGGAATAAACTTTCATTGTCCCTTCTCTCCACTACCAAAAGTGGCGAATTCAAAAAGCAACTAAAAATTAGTTTCCAACATGCATGGATATGTACTGGTCAGGAAATTACAGAATAAATTTTTCTTCTTGTGTCAATTAACATACCTGAGTGGTATCTGCCTAAACTGTCTGCATATATTACTCTCTCCTGCAGTTAGTACCTATGCTATTAAATGCATCTTTGTTGTACTATGCCACAATGTTACTCTGAATTTGTTTTTGTATTTTACGCATTGCTATATTCCTTATAAATAACTTAATGCTAACCAAATTTCTCAAACATATTGTTACTGCAGTCTCAAAATACTGTACTTTTGCCTTGTATGTATTCACATTGTATATTTCTCTCTGTTTTTGTACTAAGCATCTTACAACTTGAATTGTTAGTTTTTTCTTATTTTTTTAATTAATTTCCTGGAGCTTTTCTCCTCGGGTCTCTGTTGATGGGCCCAGTCGGACTAACCTGGTTAACAAATGTAAAAGTCAAATTAATTAATTAATTAATTAAAAGTCATCTAATATAAAATTAAACTGGTGCCTCAGCTCTGTTAGCCTTAAAGGTTTAGAAATATTCAAGCGCAGAAAAACAACCAATTATATAGGAAAAATATCCAGGTACAATATAGAAGGAAGTGATTTCACTTCACCAGTTAACCAGTAAAGAATCAATAGCAATTTTGACACCATCGGGAAAAATTTGTGTAACTGAAAGATAAGTATAGCACACTATAAAGTTATAAATAAAAAACAGAAACAGAAATACTCTTAAAAATCAAAAAATCATAAGTTAAAGAAAATATGCAATGAAACCAATGTAACTTTATCAAGACCTATAAAACATTTAGAAGTCATCTATGCATATACTGAAATATTTCCTTAAAATAAGGGTTTTATGAATGTGAAAAAAAATCTATAAACAACCCATTGAATACTGAAATAAGTAGGTACTAATAAATACATTATTAATAGAACTATATGCCAAATGTTACTTGAACAAAGAAGAAAACTAAACATTTCGGGTGTAATTTATTTATTTATTTATTTATTTATGTATTTATTTATTTATTTGCTCTTTATTGACCAGGTTAGTCCCCCTAGGTCATCTTCTTTTTTCATGGACCACTCAAGGTGAGTTTTGAGAGAGATTTGGCCAGGACGCTGTTGAACTTCCCCTGCTCTTTTCCTGTAGGTGTCACTAGAGGGCTATAACCAGCGGAAAGAAAGAGGAGAATGCTGAAAGCAACATGAAGTAGACTGTTTAAATAGTAGCTTTACAGTATGCATTTAAGGCCCTGAGCAAAATTAAAGTAATGATGGAGGAAAGAGGTTAAAGACTGAAAAAAAAATGTTTCAGAAGATCAAGGCAGATGCACCAGATAATGAATCTGAGGTTTTCTAAAGGGAATTGTTAGGCAACTAAGTGCAGAAATCTGTTCATGATGAAAGTGAGACTAAATCAATCTGTTTTTGGAAGTATGTGTACACAGGAATCTGCTGATATTAAAGCTGAGTTTTCTTTTGGTAATACTGGCAATCCAAGAAAGTACAACAAGCAATCAAAGCAATGAAGAAACTACTGAAGTGATTATGCAATAAGGTATGGTGGATTATAATTATTTAGTTGTTTGGGGACGAGAAAACAAAGAGAAGAGATGTTCATATTGTTCAGGTTGTGAGTTCTGGGAAGCCATTTAATTGCTTAACAACAGTAGAAAACAACAAAAAGGAAAAGACAGATTCTGAAAATACTATAAAGAATTGGAAATACTATAGATAGGTACACTGTCTGGGACATATTTTTTGTGCCTTTAGGTTTCACTTTTAAAGACAATGGTGCTATGATACTTTTAGGAAGTGAAGCATTTTATTAAGTAACATCTGAGAACTATGCATTAGCAGAAATGTTTACAAGAATGTCTAATGCTAAATATTTTTATCAGGCTTAGAAGTGCAAATAAGAAATTGACTGCAGTGTAGAACTGCTAATATTGACTATATGGACTGAAGAATATAGTACAAATAATGTTGCCATACTGTATATGAAATATTATAACAGCAATATTTGGAATAGGGCGTGGGAGGTATAGGTTATATTACCGTGAAAATGGGATTATACAATGACTGGCCATTAGTATTCAAAAACGTGCACACTGATTGGCCAGCCCAGCCAGCGTGCCCATTGTAAATCCCACAATACACCAACGCAAAAAGGTTCAGTCACCTAGACTTCTTTCCGTTCGTATATTCTAAAACTTTTCTTTTTTTTTTCAACAAAAATTAAAAAAAAAAAAAAAAAAAAAAATTATACTCCGTACTCCGCACATACCCGAGAGGCAGCATGGAGGAAATACAAAGAAAATCAGGTACGTTATTTAAAACTAAAGACATGTACCTGATTTTCTTTGCATTTCCTCCATTCTGTCTCTCTCCTACAGTAGCCCAAACTTTTTTTAATAATAAAAAAAAAAAAAAGAAAACAAAACAAAAACGGAGCAACGGAGGCTTTCTTTTCTCAGTTGCCTCCTTTTCAAAGCATTGATGTACTGGGTATGCTTGGGAACACAAGTCCCATATGCATACGCAGTACATCAAAACAACGCAGCAGTATATCACCAGCCATGGAAGAACAGTAATGCACCATTATACAAAGACATTATTTAAGAAAAGTAAGCAAGCATTTTTTTTCTTAAATAATGTCATTGTATAATAGCAATAACTGACTCCATGGTTGTGGTATATTGAAATATACCCACGGTTGGCTTTATTTAATCACTCAGGCTTTTCCCTCGTGATTAAACCACACCAACCATGGGTAAATCTTCAATATACCACACCACGTTAGCGGTTATTGCTTAAATATTGTACATATACCAAGTGAAATTAATGCTGTTAGACAAAGGAGTGTAGAGAAATGTTGGGGGTAGCTGAAAACTTTTTTTTGGGGGGGAAGACAATCATTTAGTCCAAGAATGTCTAAAGAAAATGTGTGCACAATGTGAGGAAAGGGGGAAAGGGTATATAGTTAAAAATTGTGGGGCAAAATGAAGAAACTGTAATAAAGCAGTCTATTTCTGGTTAGACAGTCCAGTATTATTAGAGCAGAAAGACATTTTACAGAAAGAAACAACAGATATTGTAGTTCATAGTAAAAATGGGGAATAGGCAATTGAGTAATAAAGAGGAGAGTCAAGAAGTGTCGAGTGATAATGAAGAAGGTGAGTAATAGCTGAGTAAGGAAGAAAAGGGTGTAGAAAGTGAAGTGAAGGAGCAGGAAGGAAACCAGTTACATACATGATAAATATAGATTCATGGGTTCATAAAAGGTTACTAGGCTAATAGCCCTAGGGCCTTTACAGGTCCAGTCATGTTATACCCATGTTCCCTAACTGACCATGGTTAGATGGTCATTATTCGCAGATTGGGTCTATGATCACCACCAACTGTCCCTGTCCATGAGATCATAGGTGACACCCCTGGGGTGAATTTATGGTCTCCCATCCAGTTGTCTAGGTTGCATTTGAACAGGGTTATTGAGGAGTTCTGCTTCACTTGAATTGGGAGATCAAGAGGAGTGGCAGTCTCTGGGAGATATATCTGTCTCTCCAACATCTTCTTTAATGTCAGTGAGTGATTCTTGTCCCATTTGATTTGCAGATGTGCAAAATTTCCTTTAGAGTAGGATCAGAGACTGCTTTGTTGGCCAGGCATAAGTCAACTCTCAGCAGCCTGTAGGATACAGAGAGTACAGTGACAGGGCTTTCAGTCTTTCCACGTAATTTATGTTTTGGAGGCTATGAATTTTCTTGGTGAGAAACCACTGTTGTCTCTCCAGCTGCTGCAGGTGTCTGGTGAGGTACGTGTGAAAGCAAACATTGTACTCTATTAGTGGTCTGATGAGGGTAGAGTACAGAGGAGTTATAACATCTTTAGTCTTGGATGAGATGCTCTTATGAGATGCACATTGTAGAAGGCTTTCCTTACCACTGTGGACACATGGTGATAGTTTATATTACTATCAACCTGTGTTCCCAAATCTCACACCACTGGGTTTGAGCTTATGGGGATACTGCCAATATTGTAATTTGCAGGGACTTCCTCTTTGTCCAAAGGGATAATAGTGTACTTTTTTGCATTTAGTTTTAATCCATGGCTTTGGCACCAATTATTTGTCTGTGTTAGCCCCTTTTGTAATATGTTACCATTGTTTGGGGGCTCAGTGATTGCGCCTAGTTTGCAATCATCTGCAAACTTGGTAAGTCACAGGCCATTTACTTTTGCCCGGACTTCTGTGAAATAGATTCCAAACAGAAGAGGGCCCAGCACAGATCCCTGTGGCACTCCACTGGTAACTGGTCTACTTGTAAAGGTGGAATCCCCAACTTTGACAGTATGCATTCTGTCAAGTGAGCCAGCTGGCTGCCCAACTAGTGACATATGGGTTAATCCCCACCTAGGAGAGTTTCTCAATGATACTTGAGTGGGGGATTGTGTCAAAAGCCTTGGCTAAGACAAAATAGGCAGTGTGTACTGTTTTGCCTTCATCCAGGGCTTTGTTAACATTCTCAAAGAAGTCCACCAGGTTCAGTAAGCATCGGTTGATGTACCCCCTTTGAGCAAGGGGATTACTGTTGCTGTTCTCCACTCTGCTGGAACAAGCCATTGCTCAGACTGAGGTTAAAGAGAGTGACAAGTGGTTCTGCTAGGTCTTGTTTCAGATTGTTTTGTAAGCAGCCTGGGATGTTATCTGGTCCCAAAGAGGCTGTATTTTTGGCCTTGGAGAATCCAGATGTGACCTACTCTTTGGAGATACTAGGTAAAGGGCTGGTGTCAGGTATGCTTTGAGGTATGGCTGGTGGGGACGGGGAGGGGTGAAGTTTGCACCAAATCTGTCAGCTAGCAGGTTGGCAATTTCCTCAGGTTCAGTATGTAAGGTCTACTATAAATGTGGCACATAGTTGGCCATTCCCTTTTAGATTTTGGACATAGCTAAAGAATGCCTTATGATTATTCTTAGCTATGAATGCTAATCTAGTTTCATAACTAGCTTTAAAGGACTTTACAAGACATCTGATTTGTTTGTTCAAACTGTAGAGGGTATTCTTCTGCTGAGTAACTTCCCTCTTGTCCTTAGACATCAGTTTCTTCCCTTTGTTATATAACCATGTATACTTGAGGTCCACCAGTGTGGCCTCTTTTTTTTGGGGGGGGGGCTGGTTTTGATCCGGTCAGGAACAGCCAAGTCTATACAGTTGTTTAGATGCTCGTACAGAGCATTTATGTATTCCTCTGCATAGGAGACATTGTTGGGTTTGTTAGCAGGGGGGGTTGAAACTTTTTATACCATCACCTAGGGGTGTCAGGTCTGATCATTACTTCATATGAGACAGATTTATGGTCTGACCTTACCAGAGAGAGCCACTCACAGGGGCTAGTGCAGTGCCCCCTCCCCATGTAGGTGAGTGCTAAGCCTGGGATATTTGAGACCCTTGTGGGGTGCAGACTAGCTGTTCCAAGGCATTTGTAGTGACAAATACAAAAGATATCTCAAAGAATATCCAAATAACACCTGGATATGTAACTGTAACCACCCCACCTGAATCTAGTCCTCACTCTGTTTCTTATTCCTCTCTCCTTCCCAACCTCCTATTTCCTCCCTTTACTCCTTGTTTTCTTTTTCTAACTAACCTGCCCCTTCAATCTAACATTCACCTGACTTTCTTCTTACTACTTCTCCTCTTATTTCATGACTTCTGCTGTACTATATCTTAACCTACTACTAATAACTTCACCTCTTGTTGACTACTGTTAGTAACTAGCCAATATAATGAATCTTACTTTTTATTATTCTACATGTCTGTGTCGCAATTATGTTTATCTGTTTAATTACAATTTATGTAGGTCTCTCTTGTCTTTAACTTTAACTCATATGTTTGTTAATCTTATTGTATTACGTATTTATTGTAATATGCATTTTTTATATATAATTGTACTGTGGAGCTTTTCTCCCCTACCTTCACTGAAAAAGGGCTTTATCCCAGTCAGACTATTCCGGTTAACAAATGTCAGATAAATAAATAAATAATAAAGTCCAGGAACCTCAAGTCAATCATGTTTGTGCTTATGTATGATGCCCAACTGATGGAAGGATAGTTGAAATCACCCACAGCCAAAGTGTTTGGCTGTATAGTGAGTGACTGTAGTAAGTCCAGATAGGCGGTGTGCTTCTTTTGGTCCATGGTTGGATGGCTGGGGACTTGTAACTAGCAATGATGTAATAGTGTGCTTTACCTGTAGTTAGTTGGACCTGGAGTAGCTCAATACGGTCATGCTGCTTAACCAGTGTCAAGATGTATTTGGCTTTAATGAAGATGGATACACCTCCACCTTGGGTTCGTTCACACTTATTTTGGGGTCTGAACATGAGGAAGGCATTGTAGCCTTCCACGGCCAGGTTGCTCTCTGTGGCTTTGAACCATGTCTCAGTGACTGCACAGATGTCAGCATCTTCCAAGGTGAGGAGTGCTTCCAGGGAGTGCAGTTTCCTGTTTAGGCTCCTAGCATTAGGCAGCATAACTCTGAGTTTGTCTTGAGTGGATTTTTTTACATCACAAATTTTGTTGTTTTGACATTTCCTAAAAAAGGCACTATGCAGTATCTGAAAGTCTAGAGGAGACAGAAGACCATCTCTGGCAAAGCAGCATGATATGTCAACCATGTATTCCCAAGCTGACAGATTCTAGATCCCTCTGGATTGACATCAGAAGCTAAGCCAATTGTTGGTCAGTCATTTTTTTGTCTATATTGTGATCAGCCTGAGTGATGATAGAATGCTGCTTAGGGCTAGGGACATACCTGCCTGGGATACATACTCAGAGAGTTCAGTCATGTTTCTCTTCATATAGTCCAGAGAGGTACATCTCAAGTCATATTCCACTATGTACTATGACAGAGTCATAGCGGTAATTGTTGTTGAGTGACTTGCGTGCATGCATGATTTGACAGATCCTGTCACCTGATAGGCATCTGACCTTGACCTTCTTCTTGTCCAGCCTGGTGAGGGAGATATATGTGTGTCTCACTATGAAGTTGCCTATGACCAGGACATTTGGTGTTGATGTGTTTTTCCTTATGGGCTTACTTGCTGGGACACTGGTGTGTGTGTTGTTATGTTTAGTGGATTCTATTTGCTTTGCAGCGTGGTTAAGTGGTTTGTGCTTGGGAGGTCTCTGATCATTTACTAGGCCTCTATTGAGTACCTGCGCATATGTGAATTTATGTTTTGTGACCTTGTTTTGTGTGAGAAGTGATGTGTGTGCTGGCAACCTGTTTGATGTCCAGTCTGTTGTTACAGTTGAGAATTGATTCCAAATTCACAGATTAATTACATCTCTCACATATTGTGTTTGTTTGTTTTAGGAGTAAGTGATTGTCAGTATACATAAGGCAATTACTACATTGCCTAAGGATGTCCATGTCAGTTAGGCTGGCTGGAGAAATGGTTGGAAACTTACCACAGGTTTTTACCGTAACTAGTTTTAGGGAGTGGGCTAGTTTGGCCAGATTTTGCTCTAGGATTAACAAAGGTGCTTATTCTATCAAAGGCTAGGGGTGAAAACTATGGCAACACTTCTCAGTGCACAACTGAGTTTCCTGCAATGCAGCAGGGAAGTTTGGGAGGGTTCAATATCAGATGTCTAGGAGAACATTGTCTTTCAAGGTGTTTACATCTTTATAGGGCACCACTAAACTGCACTGAGCGTTGCACAGCTGCATGCAAATGTGAGGCTTAAATACAGGTGAAATTAAACAATTTTAAGCTGAACAACCAATGGGAAAGCACATGATGAGCTTTCCTCCAGTAGTCTCCAATTCAGATGAGGCTCAGACTATACACTTCTACCACAAGGGTGTAGGCAGGGCCCTCCTAATGTAAGATGTCTAGAATAGTGCTCGAGTGTAACAATACAGTCTAGATTCAGCATATCTGAATCTAGTCTATGCTATGTACTAGCTACTTAAAGCAATAGAACAGTTTTTTAAAGTGCAGAAAAAATACAGTAAAAATGAGCAAAATGATAAAATACAGTCAGCAACAGAACAGCTTTTTTAAAGTGCAGAAAAATACAGTGATAATCAGCAAAATGATAAAATAAGGTAAACAAAGTGCAAATAAAACACAAAAAGTAGTTATTTTTACGATTTTAGCAGTGGATGCTTTGGATTTCAGCAGAATATCGCCATATCTCTGGCAAAAGTTGCCAAACATTGAACAGCTCTGGTTAGATGACCTGCAGTGGTACTGCCCTCTGCACAAACTGGCAGTTCTTCGAACAGCTGTGAACTGAGGGAAACTATGTACAGTATTTCCTATAGAAGATTTTAAACTGGAGAGGTTTGTTTATACAAACAGTGATAGAGTCAACCAAATCAACAAATGCAGTACAGTGTTAAATAGTGCTGAGACAGTAAGAGCAACTGCAAAAAAATAATTATATCAGCTTTGTAGGTCCAAATGGTTTTAGAAGCAATCCAAGTATTATAGTCACAGGTGTTCTTGCCAGACTCAGGGAAGCTCTTAATAAATGAGCAGAATCGCACAAACATAATTCTTTTATACCAGCAAGGATGAAAGACTTTTACAAAGTTAATCCCTCAGGCCATTCAGATAAAACACAATAAACTTTAAACCAGCAGTTTCCCAGTTGAATTGGTTGAATTTAGCTCTGCTCCCACCAGAATGGTGCAAATACCTCTCGTAATGTAAAACAAACTGGTTTTCAGCTCAAGTGTAGTAACAAATTCTTTACAGAATTCCTGCAGTAGTAACAAATGCTTTACAGAATTTGTGCAATGTCAGGAATCCTTGGAAATAAGTTTACTAACCCTGAGAAATGTTCAACAAAATACAGAAAAATGTGTACAATGTAAGATAATATTTTGGCAGACTGAGGAGAACTTTGGCAAACTTAGAACAGCGGTTTCATTACCAGAAGAGGTTAGGAAATATTAGAATATTGTTAAAACAACATAAGAACATTACAGTAACATATTGTGTTTCCTTAACAAGTGCAGGCTGACAAACAGTGATAAATTCAACAAAATCAATAAATGCAGCATAGAAGTGTTAAATAGTACTGAGACAGCAAGAGCAACTGAAAAAAATACTTCTATTAGCTTTGTAGGTCCAGATGGTTTTAGAAGCAATCCAAGTCTTGTAGTCACAGGTATCCAAGCCAAACACAGGAAACCTCTGAATAAATGAGCACAATCTCACAAAAATGTAATTCTTTTAAGCCAGAAGGATGAAAGACTTTTACACAGTTAATCCCTCAGGGCCATTCAGATAAAAACACAATAAACTTTAAACCAGCAGTTTCCCACTTGGATGGGTATGCAGCTATAATATGGAGGAAAAAGGGGTGAATTTGATAGGGGCCAGAGTTGGAAAAAAAGAGTTTGAAATTAGGTTGCTCAAAAACTTCAAATAAAGGGAAAGAACATTGTTTTCCATTATGCCAGTGAATTGTTAATGGTACGATAAATTAAGTTATGAGAATATTAATATATAAACAGTGTAAAGAAGTAAATGCAAATATTGCATTTTTGCAGGATGTAAGGCTGGTACCACCATCACAAAAAGATCCAAATAAGCCTTGAAATGAGGTAGTATGGAATCCAGGTAATTATAACTACTCAGCCATTTTACAGTTGTTGAAAAAAGGACATTTTAAACTGCTAGATGTGACCATCATTATCCCACGTAGATTAATTGTTGCTGATGTGAGAGATAGAGGAGGTGTATGTAGGCTTATTGTGGAACATGCTTATGTGATGATGGGAAAGGAATAGAGATGTCAGTAGAAATGTAAAGATATGTGACAGTTAATATGGACATATTAATTGTAAGAGATTTTAAACCTCAACATAAGGAAAAAACGTGGGAAAATAATGCAGGATATAAAAATATATAGGGCTGTGATGAAACTGAGGAAGTTAAGGATAGGCAAAGAAAGGTAAATTTAGTTATAGAAGGGGAAGTAGTACATCACAAATTGATTTATGTATTATTATCAGAAGGGTTACATGAGGTAAACGAAGGAAAATGGGAAGTAGGCTTTTTTTGATCATCTAACTGTATGGCCAGAATTAGGAAGAAGAAAATTATATTAAATAAACAAAGAGACTAAGAAATTGATAGAACTTAAAGTATATACTGACGTAATAAAAGAAGAAATAAGTAGGTTGTGGGAGGATCACACCACGTATGAGGCTATTTTGTAGAACTTGGATGAATGGTTGGTAATATTTAAGCAGAAGAATAGAAAGGCTTTTAAGATCATAGAAAAGGAAGTAAGAAAACTTAAAAAAGAGCATAGGCAAGTACTTAGAGTATGCTGAATACTTGTAGGCAAGTAGAAAGTTAGGGCACTGAAAGAAAGAAAGGCATATGAGAGAAATAAGGATGTATGAATAGAGGTGGGGAGTTAAAGGAAAAAAGGAGGAGATGACACCTTTATTAAGTGAAAGCATGTGCTATGAAAAAAAAAAGAACGGAAAGGATGAGAAATAGCTGAGAGTCAAGAAGGTACTTTAGATATAGCTGAGAGTGATGCTGAAAAAATATATGGGGAAAAAGGAACAGGAGGTGGCAGGTAGCAAAACTAACAGAAAATAGAAATAAAGAACCAAAGAAGATAACAGTAGAAGAGTTAGATTAGATGGTAAATTTAGGTAAAGAAAGTAATATTCCAGACCCAGATGGAGCAGAGTAAGATTTTTATAAGGAATTAGGGGAAATAAGAAAATAATTTGTGAATGTATTAAATGAATGGTTATCGTGAAGCATAAAAGATGAATGCAGGAAAGTATTTGGGTACTGGAAGATATCAACTCAAGCTAAAAGAGCACTATCACATGATAAAGTACTCTTCCAAATTTATTGAGCACTTCCATTCCTTATGAACTTTATCAGAATTGCTACTCTATTCTGTGGTAGTATTCTTTTAGCTTGAGTTAATTTGTGTTTGGAACAGTTGGCTTTTACATATGTTTTTTGGTGCTGAAAGATATGTTAAGGGAGGCTGGATTAAAGATAAGTAAAAAGAAAAACAAGGATTTTGGGAGTATGACAAAGCCAAGAAGGGTAGAGTTCATTTATCAAGGGATAAATGTGTTAGGTGCGATGTTCGGGCAGCAGGAAGTGAGAAAGAAACAATGGAAATAGATTTTGGAGGGAATTAGAAGCAGTGTGATGTAGAAAGCTTTTAATGTGTCTTGTAAAAAAGGTAAGTATGACTCATCACTATATGTTAAAGAAGTTGAGTTATGTAGGGGAGTACATGCATTTCTAACACCTAAAGAAAAAAAGTTAATCTGATGTTGTTAATCTTCATTCATTCCTTACTGATGGGTGTCGGTTCCATCCTCCGAACTGAGTCAGCCTTATAACAAGCATGTGCCAGCCAAAAAGCTCTCAAGCTAAGCTTTACTCATAGTGCCCCACTCCTTGTTACCTCAGATCTCGTTTGCCATGTAGATATCAAGACGTGTCAAGCCAGTTCTCAACTAAGTACTATAAAATTTATCATTCTTAAAAAACATTTTCCACAGTTTTTCTCTTTATTACTTCTGTAATTTCCTTCTCTCATTGGTCGCTAAACTTTTACCCCAGTTGAGTGCTTTATCTTGCTTTCCTTACCAATTTGGTAATCTCAGTACCATCGCTGGTACAGGCCTTCCCTCTCTCTGCCTTCATTCCCCTTACCTCTTGAGGTAGTCTAAATACCATTGTTAGTATTCTTTCCTTTGTTCCTTTTAAAAAAAAAAAAAAAGCTCTTCTATTTTTTCCTAATTAATCGATATATAGAGTTTGTAGTCTGTGTTTTACTGGTTTATAGTAAATATTTGCTATAAGTTGTTCCTACCATGTCTGAAAAGAAAGGGACAACAGGATTCAAAAAATGCGACCAGTGCAGTCACAAAATGCCTAACTCAGGCACTCATCTATCATGCATTTACTGCCTGGGTGTTTCGACCTCTCTACCCAACCACCATGTGAAATTAGTAAACGGTTCAGTTCTCATACTCTAAACGAGAGGAAAAATAAGCTGATACTAAAACGCCTTTTAAAAACTCCTTTTTCAGAGGCTATTTCTGAGTTGGAGGGCTCAACCCCTCCAAAGAAAGAACACAAAAGAAGAAGTCAATCCATTCCTTCTTCTCCTCATATTAGTGATAAAAAGTCTTCAGAACCAAAACCAAAAATCCCTAAATTGGTTCAAACGATTTCGGCACCATGGCCTCAACCACCCTCCATGGTGCCTTCCTCAGTTCCAAGACCACGATTATCCACTTCGGTACCGTCTTCAGTGACAGTTCCTCCAGCACCAGTCATCATACCGATAACGTCCACTGTACCGACCATGTCTTTATCTACCATTTCAGTCCCATCTATTTGGCACCAACAATAGTACACCCAACACCGGTCACTTCCCCCCTCCCTATACATCTTACTGGTCCTGAGACCATAGTGCCTATAGGAGAAACTGTTCCTCAGACCCGATACTCTCCTATGGCAGACCCATTCTTTGGGCAACAATATAGCCCTTTCTTACAATGGCCCGATTCTCCATCAGAGATATCAACCCGCTCCTCCAGGAGCCTCTCTGAATTGGATGTGGTGCGACTTGTGGATCGGCTACTGATGGCCAGAGGGATTTCAAGACCTTCCAGAACTCCCCTCCCAACCAGAGTTGGGAGTTTATCTACATGGACTCCTGCATATTCTCCTCCTCTGACCTTCTTGCAGGTATTGAAGCACCCATCATCAATGCCTATTTCAGTTCTCACTTCTTCAATTCCACTGGTGGACCTCACCATGGTTCCAGAGCCGACCCTTTGGTCATTTGAAGAATTGGGATCATGACTGGGTTGCCGGCACCATGACCCCTAGTACGGCGCCAATTTTTTCTACAGTGCCATCAACTAAGGTTCTGGGAGTCTTGGCAACACCAAGTCCTCTTGGGGCTCCTTTCTTGGGAGTGGGTTCATCAGAGCGGGCTGTGACCCCTAGTTCTGAAGTCAAGAAATAAATTCTCCTCACCACTACTAAAGACACCGAGGGTAGGCAAATGAACAAAGAAAAAAGACCTTGGCTGTCGTCCACAGCTTCAGGCTTCAGACTGTTAAAATACAATTTATTAATCGCTTTAAAAAGTGAAGCTGACAGGATGTAAACTTCACTAGAATATGATGAACTGAAAGTAGTTGAGTATCCAAACAGTTGTCATCCACAGCTTCAAACTTCAGGCTGTTAAAACTCAATTGAAATCTTAAAAAGAGAAGCTGACAAAATGCAAACTTCACTGAAATAATTAGCCTAGTGATTAACATCCACAACTTAGGCTCCAAGTTGTTAAAACACAGTTAATAACACAGTTAGTAGCTGCTTTGTAAGCAAAGCTGACAAAAGCATATACTTCACTGGAGCGTGAAAAGCTGAAAAGATGAAATTTGTCCAAACGATGAGCGCTTTTGGCAGATGCCGTCTTCAGATCGTATAAAAGTGTGGTTAGCTCTTCCTGTTTATAAAGGAAACACAATCAAGAGCTGGTAGCTAATTGTCTTTAGTGATCTTAAAGGCACAGGATAAAAATAAATGTTCAAAGTGGAGATTTGTCTCCTACAATGTAGTTCAATGTTAAAATGCTAGAATCATGTATTAATATTTGGTAGGTTTCTTCTAGATTTTAGAACAGGTCTGAGAGGTACTATTGTATTAAGACCTGGGGGTCGATTGGCTCTAAAATTATTGATCCAAAAGATCTCTCTTAATTCTGTCCTGTTGTGGACATCTCCTTCCCTGATGTTTTGGGTGACCACTTCCACAGCTTTAAACAAGAAGTTATGCATTGGATGGACCAATACATGTGCTGCTAAGGCATTATGTGGAACTTTCTGATCAATGTCTCTGACATGTCATAGAATACGATCCTTCAGTCGTTGGTCAGTTTTACCAAGATAAAAAGCTTAGCACTTGCGACAGGTAGCCAAATAGATAATGTGGCTAGTTGTACAATCAGCATAAACATCAAAATGAAAGTTATACGTGGTGGATACTGGGTGGAGAAAACTATTAAGTACGGAAAAAGTAATCAGAGACCTGGGGACCCAAGTTGACAGTGACCTCTCATTTGACACCCACATCGCCAAAGTGGTTAGAAAGACCTTCTACCTTGCCCACCTTATCATGAAGGGGTTCACATCCAGATCAAAGGATTTCATTTTACCCTTATATTCCTCCCTTATCAGGCCTATGATTGAGTACAATGCCCCATTTAGTATGTACCTCACCCGGCACCTGCAGCAGGTGGAGAGACCCCAAAAGTACCTTATCAAGAGGATCAAGGGTCTCCAGCATACGTCATATGCTGCCAGACTGAAAAAGCTCCAGCTCTATTCAGTAGCATACTGCCTGCTCAGAGGTGATCTGTGCCTTACGTACAAGGCCATGTCCAATTCAGAATTAATGGACATGCTCCACCTCAAAAAATCCATCAGAGCCACGAGAGCTAAAGATCTAAACCTCAGCACAAGTATGAATAGGACATGCTGGAGGGATGGATTCATAACCCAGAGGCTTCCCGCACTCTGGAACAGGATACCTGTCCATGTTAGGCAGAGCCCCTCACTGACTCTCTTCAAGAGAAATCTGGACGAATGGATGGGTGATCATAGGTTTACCCCGGGGGTCATCTCTGTGTCATTGCCAGATAGAGGCACAGTAAACTAAATTTAATTTAAATTGTACACTTTTGTATCATTACATGGGGTGGCGAAAGCCACATACACTTTGGCTAGGATTATAAATGCCCTAGGGCAGATAGCCTAGTACTATACTATGAAACTATGAAACTAAACTAGTATCTAAGTAAGGACAAGCTTTACATCTGCAACATTTAAAAGTACCCTTGAGGTTTGATAGTGGATCACCACGTTTAAAGCCATCTTTATGGCATAGTAATCTCTTGATATTCTTTTTATTCTTATAGAGAAACCTAGGTCTCTCTCCGACGATGTTCTTTATTTTGTCATCCACTGTCAGAATCGGCCAGAATTTCCTGATCACTTCACAGACCTGTCGATTGTCTGAACTATAGGTAAGCATACATCTAAGTTGTTGAGGTGTTGTGTCATTAGAATGTCTTCGTGGGGCTTGTTCAGACCTCTCTGAGTAATAAGGTTGACCTCTTTGCTTTCTATAGGCTTGCACCTGTGATACTGATGGAAAATTATTTTCCTGATATGACCTATCCTTCAAATATCTACTTAGATTGGATTGCTCTTCTAAGAATTCCTCATCAGTGCATAGTCTTGAGACTCTTAAGATTTAGTTGTCAAAGATATTGTCAAAAATATGTCTTAGATGCATGCTCTGCCTGTGTAAAAAATTATTTTGCCAGGTCTCTTTCCTATGCACCCAGGTAGAGAGACCTTGTATTGGATGTAAACGTATCTTGACATCCAAGAAATCTATGACTGAGGATGAGTATTTCATTTTGAACTCAAGGAAGTCAGTGCTGTTGTTAATAAAGCTGACGAAAAGATCCAATTGGTCAGTGCCTCCTTTCCATAAACAAAAAACATCATCCACAAATCGCCCCTAATAGACAAGTTCATTCTTCCAGATATTCCCATCACTGAAGATTGTTTTAAATTCCCATTCAGCCAAGACCAAGTTTGAATAACTGTTGGCACATGGAGTTCCTATGGCCACACCCCAGGTTTGCAAATAAAAGGTATCTCCATACATAAAAATATTATTCTCAAGGACTAATTCCAGCAGAGAACAAAGAGGTTCCGTTGTTAAATTATGTCTGATCAGAAAATCATGTAAGGCCCTCAGGCCATACTCATGAGGGATCACAGTAAAGAGACTGGTTATGTCCATAGTTACAAGCAGAAGGTTATCAAAACCATCCAGAGACTTAACAGTGGAGAACAAGTCTTTCAAGAAGCTGTCTGTATCCTTTAGGACAGTGATAGCATAAGGCAAAGCTTTCTTGAGTTCATTTTCAACATACATGGATATGGATTCAGTGATCCATCCTCTCCCAGAGACAATGGGATGTAAGTGAGGGTCCAAAAGGTCTTTATGTATCTTAGGTAATCCACCAATGCTGGGAAACAGAGGATGAAGTGTTTCAAAAAATTTCTTAGTTCTGAATTCGTTCTTCTCAGTTATGGGCTCCCATCCCTCTTCAGCCAGGCCAGCTTTCCAACTGATGGAGAGGGCACTTGCCGCTGTAGGCAAACCATCGGTGTCAGAGTACCATATATATCCTCCCTTTGAACCACAGCTGACACAGTCCACCACATCAGGACATCGAGCACAAGAGCCTCAAGATACCCTTCTGCAGGGCACCCTCTCTTCGAGGTCCTCTTCAGAAGCCCCCGCTGAAAAGGTACCACATAAGAGATTGTGCAAGAGGAAGTATGTGGACTCCCCCAAAGAGTCCTTCACTGAAGATACGGACTACGATGAAGGGGAAAGGTCCACATGGTCACCCCCTGAGGATGTCTCCTTTGGAGATATACTGGAAATCGTAAAACAGTGGGGAGACTGAAAGCCCACCAACCCCTCCTCTGAGGAGTCTGTATTCTTGCAGGCTGTTTGTGCTCGACCCTCTACTTCTTGGGTGACCCTGCCTGCAGACAAACTAGTCCAACTCATTGTGTACTGCTGATGGAAGAGTCCTGATACCGTTGAACCAATCCCCTGGAGACCAGACAAAATTCTGTCCCCACCGGAAGAAAGTCCACACTGGTCAAAAAGGCCTACCAGTAGACGCTATGGTGGTGGCAGTGGTCACTAAGAAAGAGCTAGCCAAGGAGAGCCATGCTGTCTACCCCCAAAACAGGGGGTCTTGGGTGACAGACAGGTTAGGGAAGTGAGTGTTTGCCTCATCGACCTTTGCCATTCGGTCCTTGAATTAGTTGGCACACTTTACCAGGCTCCAGAGAAATGTAATCTCAGAACTCTCGAGAACTGTAGCAGGAGCAGTTTCTGATGAGGTACATGACAAAGTTGCCTCACAGCTTGCGACCCTGGAATCTATATGCAACTCATCTGTGCGGTTAATCTCTCAGACTACCAAAGGGGAGACTAAAGCTGCAGGTTCAGGTATTGTCATGAGGCATCACTCCTGGATGCGCCTTTGTGACTTTGCAAACCCTTTTAAGTCTTCCTTTCTTAACTATCCAGTGGAAGCTTCTTCCCTCTTTGACCCAGAAGTGAAAGACATGTTAGCCAGGTGTGAAAAGGATGGCAAGACCCTGTCTTCTGTGGACATATGTTTTTCCACCCCCCCAACGATCTTACTCTAGGAATCAGAGGAGTGGATAGATGTTGCACAAGAAATCCCAGGGTCCTTTCCGTGACACACATGGCGAGTTTACCCCCCAGGGTAGAGGGGGAACTCATCAGGAAGACACCCCTACAGGGACAGAGGGGGTCTGCGTAACCAGTGTTCCCAAGATTCTTTATCTGGACAGCCCTACCAGTGCTCCTGAAAAGCAGCCAGATTGCTTTCCTCTGGAAGCAGTTGGGGGGGCATTTCTTTCTGCACCACCCTGCCTGGCAAACAGTAACCACAGATTCTTGGAAGCAGAATATAATATCCAGAGGTTATCACATACCCTTAAATATTTTCCCAAAGCCATTAAGGCACATTCCTGATTTTCCACCCACTCAAAGGGAAGCAGCAGCTCAAGAAATATGAAAGCTGTCTAAAAAAAAGAGTCATTCAAGTAGTCCCATCAGACCAAATAGGATCCAGATTTTACTCAAGGTTCTTTTTAGTGCCAAAAATGACAGGGGACTGGAGACTGATCTTGGATCTCAGCATTCTGAACAAATTTGTCAACCAAACAAAATACTAGATGGTCACGGTTCAGTCTATCCTACCCTTCCTGGAGAAAGACGATTGGATGTGCTCAATAGGATGAGTGTTACCACATAAAGATGGACAAACTCTCCAGACGATTTCTTCACTTCCGGCTGGGAGCCAATCATTACCATTTCCGGGCGCTATCCTTTGGACTCTCTATGGCCCCCAGAGTGTTCACCAAATGCATGGGAGTGGTAACAGCTCACTTGAGAATGCAAGGATTTCCATTGTTTCCTTACTTAGATGATTGGCTCCTTACCATTCCCACCAAGTGTCTACTGGTTACAGCCTTAAATTACACTCTAAAACTAACAAAATACCTAGGAATCTTAATAAACAGAGAGAAATGCAAGTTGATTACTTCTCAAACCTTGGAATTCATAGGAGCAACTTTCATTACTCAGTCTTGCCTAGTCTCCCTTCCAGATCACAGATTAGAAAAATTGAGGTCCCAACTCTGGATGATACTCTCAAGACAAAGTTCCAGCTCGAGCTGTCCTTCAACTTCTAGGATCAATGGCAGCATCAATTACAATAGTTCCCCTGGTGCAACTACATATGAAACTTCTCCAAGGGCTCCTACTAACACAGTGGTCCCCTGCACATCATCCTATATCCTTTCAGATCCGCATAACAAACTGATGCAAACATGATTTAACTTGGTGGATGAAGCCAGAAAAAGACCTATGGAGTCGCTCTTTCTCCCCATCTCAGCCCAAGGCCATAGTGACCACAGATGCCTCCCTGGTAGGGTGGGGGGTACTTCCAGGGAAAGACAGTCCAAGGCACTTGGTCCCCTCTGGAGGCCAATCTGCATATCACTGTTCTAGAACTGGGGGCAGTATTTCTAACATTGCAAGCCTTTCAATCCACCCTCCATTCAGGGAAAATTGCTATTCAATCCGACAATATGCCGATGTTCTTGTATATCAACAAACAAGGGGGAACCAAGTCCTACCCGTTGTGTCGAGAGGCCATGAGAATTTGGGAATGGGCGACAGCTTCCAACCGCTTTATGATAGCAACACACATTCCCTGGAATTCCAACATGATTGCAGACAAACTGAGCAGATGCATCCTCTTGCCTCACAGTTGTCCCTCAATTCAACCATAGCGGCGAAGATCGTGAGCCGCTGAGGCCAGCCTTGCTGCAACCTATTTGGCTGTCCAGCAAATCACAAATGCAGCATCTACTTTGCCCTAATTCTCCCACAGGGGGAGTCCCAGAGGGATGCTCTAATACAAGATTGGCCCACGGGACTTCTTTATGCTTTCCCTCCTCTTCCCCTGATCCCACAATTTCTAAAGAAGGCCCTTCAGCTGAGAAGCAGAGTAATCCTCATTGCACCCTACTGGCCCCAACAAGTTTGGTTTCCCTTCCATTGGCCTCACCTACTACACCAACCATGGATTCTGAATCCAACCCCGGAATTAATCTTGCACCCGCAGGGGTTGATACATCCAAACATATCCAGTCTCAAGCTGACAGCTTGGTTTCTCCACTTCCAGTAATTGCCAGGCAGTATAACCTTATCTTCCTGGTACATAACATTCTTCTAGCTTCACACAAACCATTCACCAGGAAAATCTATCTTAGCAAGTAGAAGAGATTCCTTATTTGGGCCCAACAGAAAGAACTAGACCCTTGCTCGGCCCCTGTAAGTGTGGTATTGGATTATTTGTCAAGCCTTCTTCATTCAGGAGTGGCAGCCTCCACCAAGCGAGTACATTTGGCTGCTATCTCAAACTTCCACAATGGATTCTAAGACTCATCCTTAATTTCCCATCATCTCTGTAAAACCATCTTGAAAGGGGTCTCGCACATCAGACCACCCTTCAAAGAATCAATCGAACCTTGGAGTTTAACACTAGTACTGCAGTCCCTGACATGATCACTTTTTGAACCTGCTGCTAATTGCGATATAAAGTTCTTATCCTGGAAAGCCCTATTTTTAGTAGCCATCACCTCAACAAGATGCATATCTGAGCTTCAGGCCTTGTGCATAAAACGCCCTAACATGGTCTTTCATAAGGACAGGGCATCACTCCGGACTAACCCAAAGTTATTTCGGAATTGACTATTAATCAGACAACTGACCTACCAGTCTTTTTTCCAAACTTCTCAAATAAAGGAGAATACTGCCTTTATTTACTGGATGTACATAGGCAATTACGATTTTACCTAGACAGAACTAAATCAGTACGCATATCTGACCAGTCATTTGTTTCCTATTCAGGGCCAAAATTGGTAAACTCTGTTTCTAAGGTAACTTTATCTAAGTGGTTGAGAAATTGTATATGCTTTATCTACCAACATAATAAAATTCCTCTACCGAGCAACGTCAAAGCACACTCAACCAGATCAGTGGCAACTATTGTTGCTTTTCATTCTAGGGCTTCAATGGATGATATCTGTGCAGCTGCAACATGGGCTACCCCTCATACCTTTATCACTCATTACAAATTGGTTTTGGTCTCTCGGGGGAGTGCATCCTTTGGTTCAATGGTACTCAGGAACATCCTTCCATAGGGCCTCCCAGGACATAAAGTAGCTAGGGACTGTGTCCCATCAGTAAGGATTGAATGAAGATGATCAACATCAGATAAAGAAGTTATGTTCTTACCATAACGTTCCATATGTGTTGTTCATTTTCCTGAGATCACCTCTGAATAGTCTGTATGGAACAGAATAAAGTGACAGTGATTTCAGCCAATCCACATAGCAAAGATGCTGAAGACTTTGAATTTTCCTGGTGAGGAAACTTTGTGGTCTCTCCCATTGCTGCGAGTGCTTGGAAAAGTACATACCTAAAGGGGCATTGCACTCAATTATTGGCCTGATGAGGGAAGAGTGCAAGGAGGTTATAACTTTTTCTTTCTGAAGGCAGTGCGCTTACTCATAAGGAGATGAGCAATATAGAATGCCCTTCTTACCATCGTGGAGACATGGTGATCAAAGGTAGGTTGCTGCCAACCTGTGTGCCCAGGTCTCTCACCACTGAGTGTGTATTTAGGGTGTTGTTATTAATGTGGCATTTGGCAGGAACATCATCCTTACTGAAAGAGATGATAATACATTTTT
Organism: Protopterus annectens; assembly: GCF_019279795.1. Taxonomy (NCBI): domain Eukaryota; kingdom Metazoa; phylum Chordata; order Ceratodontiformes; family Protopteridae; genus Protopterus; species Protopterus annectens. The sequence goes on from NC_056739.1 coordinate 1,494,712,812, forward strand.
TTGCATTGAGTTTAAGGCCATGACTTTGACACCAGTCATTTGTTTGCATAAGATCCTCTTGTAGGATGTTGACATCATTTGGAGATTCTACGACTACTCCTAGTTTGCAGTTCTCAGCAAACTTTGTCAGCCACAGACGTTTAGTTTTTGCTTGTACTTCAGAAAAATAGATTCCAAACAGTAGCAGTCCCAGGACTGATCCCTGTGGAGCACCACTGGTTACGGGTCTGCAGTTGAATGTGGATTCCCCTGTTTTGACTATGTGGGTTCTATCAGTGAGCCAGTTGGTGACCCACCTAAAGATAAAAGGGTTGATACCTAGCTGGGTGAGTTTGTCAATGATGCCTGAGTGGGATATAGTGTCAAAGGCCTTGTCTATGTCTAGGTAGGCTGTATGCACAGATTTCCCCTCGTCGAGGGCTTTGGTGACTGTCTCAAAGAAGTCCATCAGGTTTAACAGGCATGATCTTCTTTTGACAAATCCAAACTGAGTAGGGTCAAGTGTTTGGAGATTACCTATATCTTTGTGTTGATAAGGTCCATGATGATTCCCTCCATGGCCTTGCAGATAAGGCTAGTCAGGTTAATAGGTCTATAGTTTAATTTGTTAACAACTATCAATATTCTTTAAAATTGAGAAACAACTGTAATTCTACAATGGTTGTGTACCTTGCTTTATGCCAGTCTTGTCCTGCTTATTATGTAGGCAAGACTGAAAGAAAGTTACGAAACCAAATTTATGAGCATTTATATGCAATTAAGAAGCATAAACTTGAAAATGCATTAGCTAAACATGTTGAACAACATCCTGACCATTATTTCAAGGTTATTGTGATAGATCAAGTTAACTTTAAATTACGGGGTGGACCAGTTGAACTTAGACTAGAAGAACTAGAACTAACATGGCAGATTAGATTGAATGCCTATACCCATCCAGGGCTTAATGAAGGGTGTAGTATTAGTAGTATACTAAAGCTTAAAAGTTTAGTTCGTTAGAACTTGTTCAGAATTAGTAATGGACACTCATTCTTAATAATTTGTTAAAAGGGAAGTAAAAGCTTAGTTTTATAGTGTAACCTTACTAGATTTTGTATAATTTTGCAACATGCATACATATGTATTTGTTGAGAAAATTGTTTAATGATTTTAAGTACTTAGTGTTTTATGGTATGTGTTTTTAAAAATGGGCGTCGCTGTTTGTTCCTAAAATTCAACTGATTGGTTAATTGTTGGTTTTCACTTGTATTTAAGATGACTATTTTAATTAGTACATTGTCTGAAGAAGTTTGTGTTATTCATAAACGAAAAGCGCTTAACCTGTACTCTGTACGTGTCTTCCTTACTTTGCTGCTCAGAGTTTTGTTTTTTTGAGTAGGGTCAAGTGTTTGGAGATTACCTATATCTTTGTGTTGATAAGGTCCATGATGATTCCCTCCATGGCCTTGCAGATAAGGCTAGTCAGGTTAATAGGTCTATAGTTCCCGGGGTCAGTGGAAGCACCACCTTTGTGCAAGGGGATAATGGTCGCCATTTTCCATTCAGCTGGGATGAAACCAATGCTTAGACTATGATTTAAAAGAGTAACTAATGGTGTTGCTAATTCTTGTTGGAGCCCATGTAGGACACAGCCAGGGACGTTATTAGGTCCCATAAATGCTATGTTTTTGGCCTTGGAAAGGGGATTTATGACTTGCTCTTTAGAGATACAAGATAGGGGACAGGTGGTAGGGATACCAGGGGATTCATGTGGTGGGGACAGGGGAGTGAAGTTTTCTCAGAACCTGTCAGCTAACAGTTAGCTATGTCCACAGGCTCAGTATATGTGGTATCATTAACTACCAGTTCAGCGCAAATCTGGGCCTTTCCTTTTAGGTTATGGATGTAACTAAAGAACACCTTATGACTGTCCTTTGTTGAGAAAGTTAATTTGGATTCGTAATTTGCTTTGGAGGACTTCACAAGAAGTCATATTTGCTTGTTTAAGCTGAGGAGGGAGTGTTTCCAGCTTAGGGCTCACTCCCTATTACTCTTAGACAGCAATTTCTTCCTCTTATTGTAAAGCCTGTTAATGGCAGTTGTCCACCAGGCAGGTCTGCTCTTCCTTGAAGAGCTTGTTTTAGTCCTATCTGGTACAGAAATGTCAATGGAGTTATATAGGTGTTTGTATAAAGTATTTGTGTAGAACTCACAGAGTAGCCAGTTCCATCTGAGGGGGGGGGGGGTGCAGTGAAACTATTTATACCATCCCATAAGAGGTTATAATCTGCTTTGGAGAAGTTTTTTAGTCTAGTTGCTATGGGGGGGTGGGGGTTGTCAGGTGTTATAATTTCTTAGAATGAGACTAACTGTGGTCAGATCTCACCAGGGAGGACCTCACAGTGGGGGTGCTACAGAGGTTCCCCCATATTGGTAAGCACCAAATCCAGGATGTTGGTGTCCCTTGTGGGGGTGTCAGCCATCTGATCCAGGGCATTGGAGTTAACAAGGTCAAGGAAGCTTTGGACAATGAGTTTGAGCACAAGTAATTTACCTAGTCAATGGATGGGTAGTTGAAGTCACCCAAAACCATGGTGTTTAGATATATCTTGATAGACTCAAGTAGATCCAAATAAGCAGAGATGGTGTTCTGATTCATTGGGGGGGGGGGGGTCCTCTAGCTGGCAATGACTTGAATAGGTGTCCTACAAGCAGTTAATTGCACCTGACGTATCTCCAGGGAATCATACTGTTTAACCAATTTGGAGGTATATTTACGTTTAGTGAATTTTGATACACTGCCTCCTTTAGTTTTCATGCCTACGGTTTGTGGTCTGAATGTGTGGAAGGAGGTGTAACCCTGTATGGCTGGGGTGTTTTTCACAGCTTTGAACCAGGTCTTTGTGACTGCACAAATGTTTGCATCTTCCAAGGTGAGGGCTGCATCTAGTGAGTGCAGTTTCATGCTAAGATTCTTAGCATTTAGCAGCATAACCTTGAGATTGTTTTTTGATGAAATTTTTACATTGGGAGTTTTATTCTTGTGACTTTGCCTAAAAAAGGCACTATGGGGGTGGCAAGAGCCTTTGCTAGTAGCCGAAATCCCAGGGGTGACAGATGAAGACCATCTCTGGCAAAGCATCGAGGTCTGTCAAGCATGTCACCCCAGGCTGAGAAAAACTGGATCCCCTTAGAATGACATCAGAAACTAAGCCAGGAATTGAAGTCAATGATCTTCTGTTTACATTGTGGTATCATCCTAGGTGAGGAAAATATGCTGCTCAAGGCTAGGGACATACCTGCCTGTGACACATGATCAAAAAGCTTAGTCATGTCTCTCTTCATGTAATTCAGGGAGGTACATCTCAAGTCGTTCACACCAACATAATGGTAAATGTTGTTGAGAGACTTGAGTGCCTGTGTTATCTGATGAATCCTGGCACCAGAAAGAAAGCTAACCATGACTTTCTCCATGGGCAGCCTGGTGAGGGTGGCATCTATGTTTCTCACCATAGAGTCTTCAATGACTAAGATATTTGGAGTGGGTGTGCATTGCCTTATGGGCTTTGATAGTGAAACACTTGTGCTTGTGTCATTATGTGTATTGTGTGTTTTGGGTGTTATGGTTGGTTTAGTATGTATGTGTTTTGCAGGTCTCTGGTGTTTAGGCAGATTTTTTGTGAGCACCCCCACATATGTTAGTCTATATGTATGCTGTGTGTTAAGAGTAGGAGTTGTGGTAGGTGGGCTGACAACCTGCTCTGTATTGCTATCTATTGCACGAGAGATTTGTGATTCCAGATTCATACTGTAGGTGTATCTCTCACAAATGGTACAGGAATGATTTAGAAGTAGGGGGTTCTCGGTGTACTTGAGGCAGTTGCTGCACTGCCTCAGTAGACCCATGTCAACCAGGCTGATAGGGAGAAAAGGATGGAAACTGACAGCTCATGGTCCCAGGAATATTCCTGGTCTGGTTATAACAGTTGAAGAGAGAATATAGCAGGGCAGGTATTAGGTTTAGTCGTGAGGATCTCTGCTTTAGGTAGTATTTGTGAAGCTAGAGAGCAGGTGTCTGTAATTGGCAATCCCTATGCCAGTAGTGCACAATGCTGTGCGATGTGCAAACAGGTGCAAGCAAGCACAAACTAGTCCAAATACTGGCTATTTAAAGCAGAAAAGCAGGAACCATCCAAAGTTCAAGTTATCTAATCAAAACACCCTAAACAGTGCCCTGTAGCAGTAACATTAGCTAGACCAGACCATACTGTACCTTCCTCCCACAAGGGCACAGCTGGGCCTCTCCAGACAGAAGAATAACTGTTGCAAGCTCCAAAGGTCACAAAGAGGACTAGATTCAGCAATCCTGAATCTAATCTATGCTAGTGTTTGTCAAGTGCAGCAACCAGTATAATAAACAGAACAAGCAGATGAACAGTAATTACAGTTGTAAGAGGAATTCATTTAGTAGACAGTTTAAAAATGCAGTATGATATCAATAATTGAAGTCACCTGGGGTGGGAATAGAACCCAAGCCTTCTGATCTCCCAGCACCAAAGGTGAGTGTCCTACCTGTTCAGCCACTAACACTAGCAATTCTGTATTTAATCCAGCTGGTTGAGAGTGTTATACTTGAATGCAAACTTTGCTTCCATTTGTCAAAGAACAGGCAATATGTTAGCATAAATGATGTTGTTAGTTATCTTATAAACAAAAAAAAAAAGAATCACCAGGCATCTCCCACTGCATTAAATTGTTTTGCAGTTGGACTTGTAGTTACATTGTAACATTAGTCCTTCAGATTTTTCTAGTATTCTTACTATAGTCTAATTTGGCGAAAGTCAAACGTAAGACACAGTCAATGCGATCAGCATGCTACTAGAGTAAATTGACAATGTAATTGACATAGATTTTCCAGCCTCCATTCATTTACAAGCAGATATTCAATTTTATCTCTCAAGTCACTCAAACAGCAATAAGAACAACTTCCCTGTTCTCATAAAGAGAGCAGTTAAAGAGAACAAGACAATGTGCCTCAGTCCATGCAGTAGGTAGGGGAGTTGCTGTAAGCGATGTTAGGCTTTCTGGGAACTTTCTTATGCAAGACAGTAAGTGTAAAGAAAAGAGTACAAGACAATGTTTAAAAATAGTCCTAACAGCCCTTTGTATACCTTAGGTATAGCGTGTTGCAAAATACATTTCAGATTTATGCTCATCGTTCACTACATCAGTCGCTGGCCTAGAAAACAGAACATGCTCAAATGTGACTCTGCAAAGAGCCTTTTCTAGCAGTACTGTGAATTACTCCCTCAGACATTTTCCCGCTTGATGAGCCATCACGCCCTCAAAAGCTCTCTATAAGGCAAAAGAAGTCACTAAATGCTGTGGATGTGAGCTAGAGTTACAAAGAAAACTATTAGCTGACTACACACTTTTCTAAAGAGTGGTTGTTTGTGTCTTTTTCGGCTTTTCCCGGTTAGGGGTCGCCACAGCGGAACTCTGGTCCGCTAATGATTGACAGTAGATTTTTACGTGCTGGCTTGCCGGGCCTAATGCACAACCTTCAACAAAGGAATGCCCATTTGCGCATGTCGCCACACACAAGACGCTCTAACTGAGAATCGAACGGGCAATGTCTAACTGTGAGGCGACAACGCTACCACAGCACCACCACCGCAGTTCACTTTTCTAAAGAGTGTAATGGACAAAATTACTCCATGGCATGAATAACAATATCCAGATATTATCCAAATTAGTAAAATGCAACTTATTGTGTGTAAAAAGATAACCCATAGAAGTTGTTTTGAAGACTATGCATAAGACAAACCCCTCCAACATACCTTCATCCACAAAAATAGATAACTAATATAACATACACAAAATACTGTTTATGATATATGTACTTCTGTTTGAACATTCTGATGAATGATTTTGTATATGTGAGGCAAATTGGCAAATTTGGCTCCATTGAGAATGAATGTTCCTTGTATGTAAAACAGGCTACAATGTTAGTCCAAATACTGTTAATTTTTCTACATAATCCACCATAGTAAAAGATGTACAAAATCATAAACTAGATTGGTGTACAGACTGGCAAAATCCACTGTAGCTAAGAAATAATATACATTCGAAAATTAGAAGGCACAATTCTAAAGCCCATGTTACTCTAAAGGGCATGTCTAGTTCCCCAGTGGAGACTAATGTTACATTTTATACCTCACTGGTATGAACTCAGTATTGAATACAGGACTGCATTCTGTTGTTTGTCTTTTCAGCTTTTCCTGGTTAGGGGTCGCCACAGTGGAACTCTAGTCCACTAATGATTGGCAGTCGATTTTTATGGTGCCGAGTTGCCAGCCCAACGCCCAACCTTCAGCGAAAACACGCCCAATCACGCATGTCTTTCGGAGGCCACTCGACCGCGGGGAGGACATGGAGATTCCACACCGAAGGAGCTACAGCCAAGAATAGCCCTAAAACAACTTGAAGGGTTATAATGATTCCTCAACAGAAACCAAAGCTGGAAAACTTGGCCTTTTCAGAAAGGCTTTAGAAATTACGATCAGAAGCTTAGCTAGGGTGAGGCAAAGTGGTCAGCTGACCTGGGTGGAAGGTGTTTTGAGGAGTGATCAGGAGATGCAGATCAATAGTATAGTACTGGTATTCTTTTCTATAACAGCATTTCCGAATATTAATATGGAAAGGAATTTTGCTACTGCTTTTCTGGTCAGTTCTGCAGTACTGAAGATCACATGTAAGAGACTTGCCACAGATTTAAAAGTGCAGTCTTTTGTTTTTTCTTGTCTTTTTGCTCCTTATCTTCTTGGAGACCACCGACAACAGTTATCGTTCATGGGTGCCAGATTGGGGAACAGCACCAGAAGCTAGATTTGACAGCTATGGCTCTAACCTAATGTTGCAGGAGACCTGCTGTACTCCCAATATGTTGCTAAACTCTGGAATAGTATTCCCAAACAAAGAAAACTCTCCAACAAACTCAGTAGTTTTAAACCACTGCTTAAACAACATCTTAACCAGTCCTGGTCCTGCACATGCTCATCATATGATACTCTCCAGATACTTTCCTGAAACAGAATATTGTCAGCCTCTCACTGAAATGACAAAACAATTTGTATACATAACTGCTGCCTGTACAATCTGTTAAGTTGCACGTGAGCTTTCTCTTTAGTAACTTCTACCTCTGTAAAATTGTAGAATATATAAATGTAACTACTGTATGTGTATAAATGTAAATAAAAATGTAACTACTCTGTGTTTAACTTGAATTAAGTATAATGCCATGTAAATAAAAGGACCTTTTCTCTCTGGGCCTTTGCTGAAAAATGGATATTACCCAGTTGGACTGTCCTGGTAAACAAAGACAAATAAAATCATCATCATCATCATATTCTGTTTCTTGTCAGCTGCTTATAGGTCTAGGTCACCTCTGCTTGGTCTGCAAGGTAATGACTAACTTGTTTCTACTTAAAATCTATGTTTGGCATACACTGTTGGGATAATCTCAGATGAAGCTTTTGAACCTAAAATAGAAACAGAAATTAAAATTGCAGAAAATAAGGCGGCAGATGCATTATACAGTGCCTTCAAGGACTATTGAATGAACTTTCCCTTCAGTCAGAAAAGTTAGTTATTAATAATCATAAAAAATATATAAATATATATATATATATATATATATATATATATATATATATATATATATGGTTCCCTATCAGAAGCCTGAAACACTATAAGCCTGAAAATCAAAATCCTGAAACCAAAAGCCTGAAAATTCAAAATCCCGAAAACCCAAAATCCTGAAACTCAAAATCCTGAAAACACAAAATGGACATACTGACGTCATTGTGGCTTTGCTATTGTTAGCCCTGTGGTGTTAGGTCATGCGTTGGATTCAGGTAAGTGTGCGGTTGGTTTTATGTTAGGGTTAGGGGCGGTTTAAGTGAGTTAGGGTTAGGGTGCAGGTTAGGCATGTATGCAATAGTGACAAATATTAGGGTTAGGGGCGGTTTAAGTGAGTTAGGGTTAGGGCGCGGGTCAGGTGAGTGTGCGATAGTGACGGACCTTAGGGTTAGGGTTAGGGTTAGGGTCAGGGTCAGTTGGTAGATATTAGTGTCTTTATAGTGACATATTAGCATTATTTGTGTTTTCAGGATTTTGAGTTTCAGGATTTTGGGTTTTCGGGATTTTGAATTTTCAGGCTTTTGGTTTCAGGATTTTGATTTTCAGGCTTATAGTGTTTCAGGCTTCTGATAGGGAACCATATATATATATATATATATATATATATATATATATATGTATATATATATATATATATATATATATATATGTTTATACATGTTATACAGATATAAATATAGAAATAAAGATATGTAGATAGATACACACATACCTGACAGAGAGACAGACAGACAGGAAGTAAAATATGGGCATGGTATCTTGACATTCAAGCTTCTTCAGTGCTATAAGGTTTGTAAGTTTTACAAATGAATCCATGAGCTTTCAAACACAAGTTCTGCCTCTTTATCAAAGGTGTCCTGTTGAGGTGACTGCTTTACAGAACTGTGCTGTATAGTGATACTAGTCTGATAAATCCCGATCATGTAATATTCAAGAAAGTATAGTCTGAATGAGTTTAAATTCTTCTCGGAGGGCATATACCATCAGACACTGTATGGTGCCTGTGAAATTTTATTAAACTCTCCTCCAAATATACTGCTCTTTGATTTATGTCCTGATTTGAATGTTGCAAACTCTGTAGGTGTCTTTATATAAACATTTTCTGTATACCTACTGGCTACTGGAAACAATAGCAGACAGCATAAAAATCTATAATTCTTATTACACTTTGTCCATATTCTTTTTAGTAAAATGTATTGAATTTTCTCCTTATTTATTTAGCTGGTTAATTATTTCTTACTTACTTACCTACTATTTTCTAGTTGGGATAGTCCCAATAGTCCAATGGGAAAATTTCAAGTAAGACTTGAAATTATATTTATACTGACAAGGGATAATTTGGCTAGGAATTTGATGACATTTCTATTCCCTTCTCTTCCTGGGGATAGTGCTTCTTGGCAAACCACTTCTTCCAGGTGCAGGTATTCATTACTTGTGGATTAGTGAATCACCGAGTCTAACTGTATTGAAAAGTATAAGTCATGCAAAAAAGTCTGACTCCAGCTGGTTACTAGATGCAGAAGGCCAGAGTACCAGGTTGCCAGCTGAGCTACTGATAATTTTCATGGTCCAGTTTAATGGGAGCAGTGGAAACAAAGTATTGCTGTAGGTAAATGTAACATGTTGAGAGTAAAGTCAAGGGAGAACAGTAGAGCAGATGTTGTAAACAAGGTAGTATGTTATTGGAGTCAGTGAGATAGCAGAATGCATGCACTGACATTAATGTGATACAAGCTAATATTGCAGAATCTACTGAAGTTTAACTAATTGAGGGGATATATTAACAAGTTGTCACAAGAGCTACAACCAATGAATCAGTATTTAAATTAAGACTATAGGAAGACTGTAAGTTGAAGAGAAATCAGAAAACGTCTTCCGGACAGGTATTTAATATTGTCTAATATGCTGGAACATGTAGGGTTCTGTTGTAGATCTAAGACATGAGGACATTACATGACCAAGGATCATTACTTAATATATTTTGTAATAAATTCTATGAAGAAATAAATTTTGTCTTGGATACCTTCAGCTAGCACTCTACAGGCAATGAAGTGTTCAGGTTTAGTTAAGAAATCTGGCAGTGCAGGACATTCTGAAGGATTTAAGTGCATTGTTCATGTTCCATGGCACGTTTGTTTTACAATTAATTTAATTTCCAGTTATACAACTCATGTTAAAGTTGCAAGTGGTTTAAAAATGAAGATTATAAAATGTTTGATTTTCTTTTTTTTAGTTTCATTGTTAACACATTTTTTTTCTCTTATTAATCATACCCATGACACGATGTCAGGATAGGTACTGGATAAGTATTTACACATAACTGCAAAGTATCAAGGGTAACCAAACACATAGACAGCAGTGCTGATGGTGCAATAGTTATATACCTGTATGACTTTTTAGTATGCTAATTCTAATGGTATGTCTTATTCTTCTTTACACAAGACAAAAGAATGGGTAACCAAAACCAACCTAGATGAGTAGCATCTTATATTGTAGTTTCACAATTACGTCCTCACACACGTTAATTTTCAATGTAAGGTATTCCATCTGCAAGATGTAGCTGACAACTTGTTTTTCTAGGAAATAAGAAGCTCCTACTGATGAACTTAGCTTCTAACATATAGTAGCTTATTATATTATGGTAGACATTTTTAGTTCCAAGAAAAAATTCAAGGGACCATCCTTAGCAACAAACTAAAATGAAAAAGCCACATACTTTTTGTATCAAAAACTCTATATATTTGGTATGGTGTATGTTAGGGAGGTTATATCCAACTTACAGTTCCTTCAGATAATTACCAATATACTCTAAAAATATTCTGATGAATGTGGTGAATTGATTAAAGAATTCAGTTTGTTTGCAGACAAGTAGATGAGAAGGATATGCCAAGCTAAAGATTTTTAATAGGGTTATAAGTAATTTGTCTTATAAGGGTGCATTATTAGATACTAAGAACAGCTACAAGTATGTAGATTTTTTGTGATGAAAAAGGTGTGTTTCATTTTGCTTTCCCCTGAATGGTGGTGTAATAACATATAAGTTGACGTGTACAAGGAGGCTATAATGAAATTTCAAATCACCTTAAACTGAGAATCAAAATAATGCAGCAAAACATAAAACATTTGAAACAATTCACACTCTTAAAATGTTCTACACTAAAGCACTGTTCATAATCCACTAAACTAAGGTAATTTTTAAAATAACTTAAATGTTGAATTTGGTGAGAGACTGGTTGACACATAAAATTCAATCTTTAGATATCTGTGCGCATTTCTTTTTCTGAGGCTAAATTGTTCTTTAGCATGTGGAGGAAAATCAGATTGAGGAGAATTTCAGATCCTAAGCTTTGTCTGCAACATCTGAAAGAAATGGGATTCAGATGGACATAGGAAAAGATATGCATACCTAATGAGTACTGAGAAATGAAAAGAAAAAGGAAGTTACTGATTAAGTCCATCAGTTATAGAAGGGCGTTTATATTATGCTGTCAAAAACTCAAACTGTTGAGAGTGTAATAATCGACACGAAAATGTCGAAACCCCCAAACATCGAACACACACAAAAAAAAACAATAAAAAACCCACCCAAACACAACACAAATTGCTCTATGCAGGGGGGCAAGCCCCCCTGCACCCCCACACCCCCCCTGCTACTTAAATATACCAACTCCGAGATCACGCTACATTGCAGTAAACGGAAATCTCCCCTTACAGAGATTTCCATTTATACGCGTGATGACTTTTGCTTTCAACATTTTGGTGCAGACAATATCAGCTTTGATATTGTCGGCCTTTGACAGGGTGAAGTAGACCCATAGCAGGACAGCATATTACTGTGGTAATTAGACTCAGCATGAGCATAGTGTTCTCTGGTTTAAAAAAGGAAAATGATGGTAAAGCAAGGCTGAAAACAAAGGTAATGAGTAAAGGATCTACACTAATGAAATGGAAATGATTTTTGGCAGGAAATAGAGAAAGGAGTCTACTACTGTAAACACAATCAGTAGACATTTTTTCTAGAAACTAAAGGAAGAATAAAGCTGTGGTTTGAAAGTCATAACATTTGATAGGGGAAGAAAGAAGAGATGATGTTATTTTTGACTGAAAGATTACATAGTAAAACTTTTATTATGACAGTATTATTGTATGCTAAATGGTCAGTAATGTTGTCCAGTGACAGAAATGAGAATAGTTGAAAGAGCTATGGAAACTAATTTTCACTCATGGAATATAGGAGGTGGAGTGAACATGATTTGCACTAAAGAAGGAAAAAATGATAAAGGAGATTTTTTTTTCCAAAATCTCTTTATTTCAATTTCCTTTTTTTCCAAACAATAACAACAACACAATAACTCAAAAACACAAATAAACAATACAAATACATATGTAAAGAAAACAGACAACAATCTCAATTTGAGAAAAGTATACACACACACACATATATATATATATATATATATATATATATATATATATATATATATATATATATACAATATATACACTAGAAGTCACTACATCGTCAAGTAGAGTATGGGAATTCTTATGTTCATTTGGTCTCATAAGGGATAGTAGAATGGGAATAGTCTATATAGAAAGTAAAGATAGAAATTCAACCATTTATTGTATGGTTAGGTAAAATATCTAGATACACATCTACTAAGAGAAGGGAGAAGATGCAAGAAAACTGGTTATACTACATTCATTTCTTATTAAAAGGTTAGCTTTTCATGTCAATTTGTGGGTGAATTTTATTTGTCAAGAATTATATCTAGTAAGTAACCCCAATATTTTTGGTAATAGTGTTTGTTTTTTGTTTTTGAATAAACTAATTTGTGAGATATATTTGATAGCAAGATTGCTAAAATGTTCCCATGTAATTGGTGTAATTGGTGACATGACATTCCAATTCTTTGTAATAAAGAATTTAATAAGGGCATACATCGTAATAAAGACATGTTTTAATATTTTTGGAAGTTGATTGATGTTAATCTGCAATATAGCTGTCTCCCATGTAAGGGTTATGATAAAGGAGATTTTAATGGTGAAATTACTGCAGTTAATAAATGAGAGAAATTCACCAGAAATAGATAGTCTAGCAAAGAATTTTGCAAAGACTTGTAATTCTAAATAAATAGTTTAGTAATAAGGGTGCTACAAGGTTATTGTACACTGTTATAGTAAAACTGACATGAAAAACAGAAGAGAAGGCAAACAGAAATAAAATGTTGATGAAAGTTATACAATATAGAAAAAATAAGAGAATAATGAGCTAGAAAAAGGATGAGAGTGGTATAAGGAAAAGAAGATATATAATATATATGTGTATGTATGTATGCATATATATATATATATATATATATATATATATATATATATATATATATACAGACCTCAGCAGACTATATGAGCAGTGTTTAACAGGAACGCCTTGAAGCAATTATTGTAAGCTAAGCATATCAAAATATGATAGGATGCATCATGGAAGTTTACTAACAATTTTATAACAATACTGATTTGAAAAGCAGCTATTTTCAGATTAAGGAAATAAGTTGTCATTCCCGGATAATTCCCATGGTAAATGGATAAAAGAACAGAACTCAAGCTTGGAAAATGGATTAGGCAGGGATGTACTATTGACTCAACTGTTTGTGCTTATATATAAATACAGGTGAAGAAAGTGAAGGAGAAAGCTAAATAACGAGGATAAAAGATTTTATAAGGGTTAAAATCACCCAGCATTAAATGTTATGTAGATCACATATTTGTATGTATTAGGGGTGGACTGAGAGTGATATATTTTTGAATGAGCTAGATAAATAATGGAAAATCGAAGGTAGCTTGTGATAGAAGCATTAGTATAACAGATAAATTATAGGATAAAAACTAGAAAATATAGGGGTATGATATGCATAAGATTATATATGAGTAGATGACAAAAGATATTTTTATTATTATTGTTGATGTTATTAAGATTCAATACTGTAGGGTATATCTTTTACCAGAGACATAGAAGAAAGAAGGTACTGTCTGTGGTTTTTATGGCAGTATGGGGATTTAGTTTAAATATCCTCAAAATGTGATGTTATGTAGACAAAAAATGGGGATGAACTAAGTCTAATGCAACTTGTATTTTCCTGTTGTTCTTTGCTTATTCCATATCTTTCACATTTATTATTGATGTTGATGTAAAACATACTTTACAATGGAACATTAACCTAATATGATTTTGTGGGAAACTATGTGAAAGATATGATCATTCACCTTTTTAAATTTTGTAGTAATGTGTTTTGAGTTAAAAACCTATTGCATTTATTTAATCAGGTTATAGTCATTTGATGTCCTGTGTATTGACTTGCTAATGTTTTTATATATATATATATATATATATATATATATATGCATATATATATAGGTTTGGTACTCTTCACTGAATCTTCATTTCATTGAACTGCTATTCACTTAAAATTTTAGTTGAATGTATGCTTCCCTAAAAGTAAATACATGAAATACCATTACATTGAAAATACTAGAAATGTAGCTATCTGTGGAGCTCATTTTATGTTGAACTATTGAAGTGCACAAACACTAAATCACAAGTGATTAATCCCAGTTTAAAGAAAGCCAATACAAATGCTTTCCTTACAATAGGATCATCTAGCATTTGTAACCTTCATCCTTAACAATTTATTGGTTTTTTTTGGAGGGGGGGTATTTTTTTTTTTGGACATACACATCAGTAGATCCTTGTTTGCCCATAACCATTAATATCCTTCCCATTTCTTCTCATTCTCAACGGTTCTGCCTTTAGTTAGTATATATTAGTATATGGCCTCATCCTTGCCTTCATTTTCTTCATGGTAATGCTTTACCAAAATTCTCCCTCTATCATCCTTGTTGTCTTTCTACTTCAAGCTTAAACTGCTTTCTGTTTATTTTTTATTCTTCTTCATCTCCAAAACCCTGTTTCCCATCTATTTTGTAAAAATCTTATACATATTGTACATTAATCCATGATATTATGTCCAGTTATAATTTGTATTCTACATTTGTCTGTGTATTTTTTTCTTATCAATCTATTATATATACTGTACTTAATGTATATATTTTTATTGCTTTTGCTTTGTAAAACCCCAGGCTGAAATAGAAAATGGTCATCTGGATCGGCATTCTTCATGAATTAACAAATGAAAACAAAAATTAAAATATATAAGAAGGATCGAGGATATTAAGTAGAAAAGTAAGGAAATTGTTTAAGGAATGAGAGTAAAAGAAAGCTAGAGAAACTTATTTATGAAACTTTGTGTGAAGGTGTGTATGAAGGAAGCTGTCAGACAAAGTTAGATGAAGTACAGATAGTTGAGAGTGTTAGAAAACGTGGTGAGGATGAGGAATAAATCATGGTAACACAGATTCTAGACATGTTTCATAGAAAGATAGGTGAATAACTCATAGGAATGTTGCCTCTGGATGTGTGAACCGTTTTATGTATTGTGAAAGTTAACAGAAAAAAGATTATGTCTTAAAGATTTGCTAAACATTATTTCTTATGTTATTTCTTATGAATTATATTACAGTGATACATAAACATTAACTATGAAGTATAATAAGATCATTTTAGGGGTGTTATAGAATTTGGTGCTTTTTTGTTTTTATTTAAAAAAAATAAATTGGCAGACTTTCAATGTATGGGAGAGATGGGACAGAGAAAATATAAGGATAATTAGGTATGTTTCTCTAGTTTCCTATAAAGTACCTGATTATCCTTGTATTTTTCTGTGTCCCATCTCTCCAGTTCTTTTGAAGTCTCTGTTTTTTGAAAGTTTATTTATGTATTTTTTTTAATAAAAAAGTAGTTTCCATAGCATGTATTAATAAAAAAAAAGCCTGGGGAACAATGCATGCAGAGGAGGAATGATGTTTAAAAGAACACAAGACTTACATGAGCTATGTAAAGTTTGACAGAAAACAACTGGGTAGATTATAAGTGATGTATAATGTTTGCAACTGGAAATGTGTCAGTATGGTCTGTGAAGTAAAATGCTTGCAACTAGAATTGGTATGGTTTGTTTTATTTTATATAAATGTATGATTGCTTATGTCTTAAGTGAAGTTTAATAAAGATGTTGCTTGTTTAACAAAAAGGGGAAGGAAGTGAATACTTTATATAATGTTGCTTAGGTTATATGACATATAGCATTATAAGTAAAGCATAATGTTGTTAATTTTAACTTGTTAATACAATTTGTTTACTTTTATATAAATGTAAATGTGCCTGTGTCACCAAGTGATAATTCAGTAAAGGTGTCTATAAGTAAATAATCCTATTCCTGGTCTGTTTGGCATTAAGAAGGCTTTCTGTTGCCAAATGTTACTAAAGATGGGCAATAGACAAGCAACTTATAAAGCAGTAGTCTCACAAACACGACTAATTAATCAGTTTGTATATATACATGTACAGCATACAAGTGATCATTTATATGCACAGATTTTAAGCACATGTAGCCATGTTTTGGTACAGTTCTACAGGCATTACCTAACCTGATGCACTTTTTAATTTGTTAAGCTGTCTCACCTAAATATAGAACAGTATAACAAGAATGAATGCATGCATTTTGTTTTTAATTCAGTGTTCCTCTCAGTCCCCTACCTTTTCAAAGATGCCCCTTTGCCTGTTGCTCCTATGGACAGCTGCTCATTATCATTTCACCTTTGGATCTAAGTGCGACAAATGTCAGTTACCTGGTTTGTGTTAAGCATTCTTTAAATGCTAACCTTCTCTGATTTAGAAATATGTTCACAGAAAGTAAACGTCATAACCAAAAATATAAAGGCACAAATAATCCTTGGCTTAAACCTCCTGACTTGTCAGTACTTCAGTGGCACTGTCATGTTTTAAGTCTGTTCAGCCCACCTCCACCCACAACTCACTCACTCAAACTTAGCTACATACATCAAATGATCTCATTGATACTGATGCAGACTTCTGTGTAATGGGACCGTCTAAACCTCCAGCCTACAGTTGGTTGGTGAGTCTCATTATTTTGCTTTAATTAATTTCTTTTTTCATGAAAACCCTGTGTGTTGTACAAAATAATGGGTTGTCTAATTTATCGCCATGCGTTTTTCCTTTATTGCTGCTGCTGCTATATCATTATAATGACATTCGGATCTTCACTGCCAAGGTCATCATACAGTCACTTAGTAACAGCACAGATGGATAACTATGCAATTATAAACTTCACAATACTCATTATCCTGTAAGTAAGTAATTATTTCAGCAGTCACTTCTAAGGTATAAAACAGTTTCCTCCAGCGTTTTTAGTAATTTAACTAATGTCCGGTGATAATAAGGTGAAGGCAGTGTTATCACCCTAATTACCATTTTCTGCTGATATAGAAGAATCAACTTTTTTTTTTTTTTGGCGATCCATACAGATTTAAATCCATGTGCCTTTTATATTCCAGCAAAATGTAACAATTATGACTCTGGTTCTAGGGCCTGCAAGAACCTAGGCCTAGAACTTCTTGGTATTAATGAGCTCAGTTTAGTGAGATTCACAAAGTTAGGTTGAACACACAGCACTGACCACAGAATAGAGGATATAAACCTATTTTTATAAGTGCAATAAACTATGTAGTCAGGTAAATGGATATTCCTTCCTGCAGTGGTCCATCTGTAAGGAATTCATTCATAATGCTTTTCATCTAGTAATGTTCATCTCCAGGACTGTTCAGCAGACACTCAGAGGCTTATTATACCCATAAACATCCACAACCCTTTGTCAGTTCCCTAAATGTCACTTGTAACAAGATATAAGATGTACTTCAAACAAAAATGTACCTTGGATTCACAGACATGCTGCACCAAACTGTCAGAATCGACAGTAGTGACTGTCTACCTGTGTAGCAGCTGTACCTGAATTAACTATGACTGGTATAACCTTCTTCTTCACCTCCATAGCCAGTTATAACCCAAATTCAATGCACAAGTAGGTGTACAACACATTGCACATACTAAATCATTTACTACCTGTGGGTAAGTGACTCAGGGAGAAGAGAAGCTTGCCAGTTGCTGGCATGTGTCAAATAAATGCTACAGTCAGTTATCAGACATTATGATGACAGTAGTTATATATTTCATGTCTGGTTCCTGTGGTTTGACTTGTCCTTTCCTAATCTTCCTCCTGTATCCCATAATAACCTTTATAGACATATGTACAAATAGTAATACAAATATTTTTGACCATGTGGGTAAGGGGAGAGTGTTTTCATGGGGTCTATATTAATTCGCAGAAAGATATTTCATCAAACACCTCTTCGTCGACACCTATCTGTCGAAAATCACTTCTGCGGTTTGTAGAATTTTCTCAGGGCAATAAAATAATTGTCCCGTAGCACAACAGAACACACAACGCACTAAATCAAACCCAACCAAGTGGGGGATTGCGCCCTCCACAAACCCCTATCTATATATACCAAATCTGAGATCGCACTACAGTGGGGAAAAGGGCAAAGTTGAGTAGTTGGCCAACTACTTCATTGCCCTGGGAAAATTCCATGAATCGTGGAAGTGATTTTTGATGATTAGGTGTTGACGAGTAGGTGTTCGCTGAAAATATCTTTTGGTGCACTAATATAGACCCATTTTCATGAGAACACACAGCACTGACCACAGAATAGAGGATATAAACCTCATCTCCTGAAATTACCTTTCTCTTCATAAAATGAAATAGCTTAATGTTCATCAACTTTGAATATGTATTTGTACCAATTTTAAGAACTGCTAAGGTTACAGAGTATTGTGTGTGTTTGTGTGTGTGTGTGTGTGTGTGTGTGTGTGTGTGTGTGTGTGTGTGTGTGTTTATGTATACATATATATATATATATATATATATATATATATATATATATATACATATATATATATATATATATATATATACACACACACATATATATATATATATATATATATATATATATATATATTTATATATATATATAGAGAGAGAGAGAGAGGTAGGGAGATAGACAGAGGCTTACCATCACAATAAGCCCACAGTCTTGAAAATCATAATCCTGAAACCATAATATTGAAAGATCAAAATGCAAAGTCTAAAAATTTCTAACGCTGAATTCCCATGCCAGTGCGAAACTCGAAATGAGTGCTAATATGGATTCTGCAGGGGTGTGGACCCAGGAACAAGTGCTAACATGGGTTCCACAGGTAGGCAAGCTCAGGAGTTTGACATTGTGCTTTTCAGTGTTTTTTGTTTTGTTAATTAATGATAAAAATTAGTTCTGAAATTCAAATAACATGACAGGCTAATAGTGGTATAAAATATATTTACCACATCCCACAAACTAAAGTTAGTTTCTCCACAAAATAACTGCCAAAAAAGTCATGACATCTTATAAGTATAATATTAAACACCTTTCACGTCAGTGGCTCAACAGGCAAAACACTAGCCTTTAGTTCTGGAAGATCAGAAGTGTGACAGTTCAGTTCCATACATTTTCTAATATTGATATTACTAAGCAATCTAAGGGAGATGCTGCACTCATGATCGTGCCATCCTTCAGATGCGACATTAAACTGAGGAACCATCTGCCTGACTAGGTGGTAGTTCAGATGAATGTAATAGATCCCGTAGCACACATCAAAAAAAGAATAGGGAAGTTCCCCAGTGCCCTTGCCAAATTTCACCTAGTCAGTATTCCTACCACTTTAAATTGCCCCTGTAAAGAAGACACTTACCTAGTGGGACTAACTCAGCTGATAAGTAGTAAATAAAATAAAAAATGATATGTGCAGTATTTGCTCATTGTAGTCCCTAGCAAGTATTATTTTATTATATTTATTTTTTTATGTCTTTCGGCTTCTCCCATCAAGGGTAACCACAGCGGATTTCTGGTCGGCATATTGATTGGCAGTGAAGTGTTTACGGTGTTGAGTTCCCAGCTCAGCAACCAACCTTCACAAAAGGCACATTTATATATACATACATATATATATATATGGGTCTTCAAAACATCTAAAACCCATAACATCTAATTTCATAAAAAAATTGAGACCAGAACATCTAAAACCCAAAACATCTAAAATCTATAACATCGAATTTCATAACATCTAACACTACATATCACAAGAAAATAACATCCCCTCCACATATAATGACACCAAACTACCAAACACACATTTTACTACGTTTCTGCAGGGGGGCAAGCCCCCCCATAAATTAAATATACCAACTCCAAGATCGCACTTCAGTGGGGAAAAAGTTAATTTCCTAACCCCACTGTTTTGGGTTTTAGATGTTCTGGTCTCAATGTTATGAAATTAGATGTTATGGGTTTCAGATGTTTTGAAAGAGACCCATATATACATATATATATTTGTGTATATATATATATATCTATATATATATATATATATATATATATATATATATATATATATATATATATATGGGTCCCCTTCACATGATCGACAGTTCATTTGATCGACTTTTATTTGGTCGACAATTCATATGGTCGACAGGCAGATTTGCCCACCTCCCCAACATTGTGCAACCCTGGAGTTGATATATATAGTTAGGGGGGGTGTGGGGGCACAGCCCCCCGCATTGGGGGGTGTGGGGGGCAAAGCCCCCCACATAAAACTGCTTGTCGATCAAATGAATTGTCGACCAAATAAAAGTCGATCAAATGAACTGTCGACCATGTGAAGTAGACCCATATATATATATATATATATATATATATATATATATATATATATACATGCATATAAATATATATTTTATATATATATATATATATATATATATACATGCATATAAATATATATATATATATATATATTCATTCGTTTACACACACACACACACACACACACACACACACACACACACACACACACACATATATATATATATATCTATATATATATATATATATATATATATATATATATATATATATATATATATATCTATATATATATATATATATATATATATATACAGATACATATACACACACACACACTCACACTCACATATTTCCACAGAGAAGGAACAACGCATTCCTTCTCTGTGGAAAATTTCTCGTATAATATCACTCCACAAAGGAGGTAACTCTGTGGAACTATCTAATTATCATGCAATTGCCATTCTATCCCCTTATCTAAAATCCTCAAAAAATGTACACATTCCCAAATTGTGCACTATTTCCTCACTAATAAACTGCTATCCAACACCCAGCATGGATTCTGTCTCAATCACAGTACTACCACAGCCCTTATTAGCTTTACCAACAAAGTAAACCAACATCAAAACAATGGTAACCTAGCATCCACTGTATTCCTAGGTCTATCCAAGGCCTTCATTAATGTCTCCCATCCCAATCTTCTTTCTGCTCCCTCCAATCTTAATCTCAGTCACTCCACACTAGTGTGGTTTCAAGACTATCTAACCAACTGCCAACAAGCAGTAAAATGACAAAACTCCTTATCCCTCCTCCTACCTGTCACTCTGGGGGTCCCCATGGATTCATTCTTGGACCTCTTCTTTTCAACATATTCACCAACCAACTCCACAAAGCTACCCAGCATGTCACTCTAGTCCAGTACACAGATGACTCCACTCTAATTTGCTCCGCCCCATCACTCCCTCAACTCTAGGAATTGACATAAGAGTCATTTACCGCTGTTGAAACCTGGTTAGCCAACTCTCAACTAATACTTAACTCCAATAAAACACAGCTAAAGATATTCTATCCCACTAGAGCTTTAGACCCCACACCACCATTCACAATGTTCTCAGCCAATAAATAACACCCCTATCACACTTGTCAAACACACTAAACTTCTAGGACTTATCATAGATCACAACATGAAATTTGATATGTACATTGCACAGACAATAAAGAAAGTCCATAAAAAATTAGGAACCCTGTATATATGCAAAAAATGCTTCACCAGTGACAGTAAAGCCACCATCTCAAGTACCCACCTATCCACACTCCAATATGCCTCCCCATACTCATCAACCTAAACAAAGCAGACTTCAACAAACTAAACACCTGTTTCAATAAAATAACCTGGTTTGCTACTGACTCACCCTTCAGGACACATCACTGCATAGCAATCAAGCAATTATCCAGGCTAGAATTACCCAACCTGCTCACATATAATGAGCTTACAGTAGTCGTCCAAATTCTATATTATCCCGATAGTGTTCCTGCTCTTCAAGGTCTACTTAATATCTACTCCAACAAATGCCTATTAAGATCCACCAATAAAGCATTGGCTGACATAGTCAAAAGCAACAATAGCTCTGGGGACTCATTGTTTTCCATTTCTGTTGCAAAAGCATGGAATACCATCCCCGTAAATATTAAGACCATCGAAAACAAAAATAATTTCCAAAAACTCCTCCAGTCCCATTTACATACTTATTGGTTATGTAATTGTCCTGACCCTGGGTAGCTTCATTTAATTACATCATATCATACCGTAACCTTCTATGAAAGCTTGGAGGAACCACTTTCTATACTCTTAATCAATGTTCCGCTTCTATAGTCTTAATCAATCTGCTGAAAATGGGATCCATGCCCAGTCGGACTTTCCCGGTAAACAATTGTAAAATAAATAAAATTAAATAATTAAATATATATATATATATATATATATATATATATATATGTGTGTGTGTGTGTGTGTGCGCGCATGTGTGTGTGCGTGTGTGTGTGTGTGTGTGTGTGTGTGTGTGTGTGTGTGTGTGTGTGTGTGTGTGTTGGTGGGTCTATGCCATAAGATCAAAAGTTCAAAAGACTGAAAGCCAAAATATCTAAAATATATATATTTTATTTAATGCAGGAGGCAAGCCCCTTTGCACCCCCACACCCCTTGCTATTTATATATACCACCTCTGACGTCATACAAGAGTGGAGAAGAGGTAAATTCCAGTGTTAGATATTTTGCATATTAGGTATTTTGGCTTTCATTCTTTAGAACTTTCGATTTTATGGCATAGATCCTTATATAAATATGGTTTACTATTGAAATGTCAGACGGCATTCACACGAACTGGGAATGGTCAAAAGGCTAATTTCCAGTTCATGGACGATTGAACCGAAAATGTTCGGCTCCACAACAGTGAATGATAGTGTGCATTCGATGTTGTTGTGAGGTCAACATTCTATCTGGAGACCGCGGTACAGTGGGGATTGGAAAATGTACCCATTTCCTCACTGTAGTGTGATCTCAGAGGTTGTATATATAGTTAGCAAGGGGTGTGTTGGGTGCAGAGGGGCTTGGCTCCTTGCAAAACTTTACTTGGGAGTGACTGGAAGGCAAGGTACGCTGGGTAATGTCGACTTTGTGTTGAATGTGACTGGTCGACATTACTGGTTTCGTTATTGTTGCCTGTCCGATGTTTTTATTTTCAGTATGTGTGTGTGTGTGTGTGTGTGTGTGTGTGTGTGTGTGTGTGTGTGTGTGTATCTGTGTGTGTGAGTGTGTGTATATCTGTGTGTGTGTGTGTGTGTGTGTGTGTGTGTGTGTGTGTGTGTGTGCGCGCGCGCACGCGCATGTATCTATATATGAGTGCTATTGTGAAGGTCGATTATTTGTTAGGTCAAAAGCTGCCTACTTGATTGCATATGGTTGACTAGGCAGCTAATCAACAGGTGTGCAAGGTCACTCAAATCCAGAGGCTGGAAAATTTGCCCTTACCCTGGGTTTGTGTGATCTTGGAGTTAGTATATATAATTAGCAGGGGGTGTGGGGGCATAGCCCCCCACAAATGGGTTGCAGGGGTCTGTCACCTTGCCAAAAACTATAAATGTGAAGTTGTTCAATCTCGCCGTTCATTCTTCACTGATGGGTTCGGAGCCGATCCTCAGCTCTGACACAGCCATTTAGCAAAGCTCAAAGATTTCCAGTAGCTCTAGACCAAGCCGCTTATCCCATGATGCATTTCTGGAATTACTTCAGATCTAGTTTGCCACGGCACTGATCGAGACTTTTTCAATGAATTAGCAAATTTTTTCTTAAACATTTTTCATGTATTTCAAATCTACTCTATTGCTTAATGTTTCCCTTATCCAGAATAGTACTATCTTTTTGGGCCTCATTAGTTTTAATGGCCTTTCTTTGCTAGTGTGGTCTTCGGCCTTTAGTAGTGTAGTTTTAGTGTAATTTTGTAGTTAGGTATTTTTGACTACTATACAGTTAGCTCTTGTGTAGTTCTATATATATATTTCTATATATATATATATATATATATATATATATATATATATATATATATATATATATACATATATGTATACAATGTGGCCTTTTGGGCATTGTTAATATTGTGTGTGTGTTTTCTTAGTTGCTTTCTTGTTAAAGGTGATAGAATTTGTTTCTTATTATGTCAGAAGATAAAGACAGACATCCTAAGTCTGGTTTTAAAAAATATCCTGACTGTGGACAAAAGATGTCTGTCACTGACGGACACGTTCAATGTGTTTATTGTCTGGGTGAGGTGCACCTTCAGGAGTCCTGCAGTATCTGCCACTCCTTTTCCACTAGAGTGCTTACTAAGAGGAAAAGAAAGCTCATGGATCGGGGTCTTCTTAAGCATGCCTTTGTGGAAGCTTTGACTGTCCAGGATGGAGCCAGCAAGTCATAGAAGTCCTCCAAATCCTCTTCAGACTCTAAGTCAAAGAAGTCTAAGAAAGTGGAACTTGCTGTGACTTCGGCTCCACAGCCTTCAGAGCTGACAGTCTTTTCCTTTTGGACCCAGGACACTGCCTTGGAACCAGTGTCCGAAGCTCCTTCTTCTCCATTACTCCAGTTGGCACCATCGGTGCATTCCTCCAGGTCCTCTGTTAGTCTTTCGGATTCGGACATGGACCGGCTGGTACAGAAGCTCTTAAAGGCACCAGGCCTAGCTAAATTGCTGTCGGCCCAGGTGTTGGAACCAAAGACTACTGCCCAGAAATTGACTGCTCCTCCTCCGAGCTGTAGCGGGTTTTCGGAGCCAGAAGAGACCGACCTGATGGTTGTAGAACCCTTGGACCTGACACCTGTCCCAGTGTCATCATCTCCATCTAATCGGATGTCTTCAGTGCCGACTGAGGACTCTAGGAGCCGACACTCTCCGGTCAGGTCCAGGGAGGATAGTCACACTGACCTGTCGGTGCCGACTCTTCCTCTCGGGGCCCCGACGTGGGTGATCTCGGCTCCTAACTTGTGCTCGGAGCCCACGGCATCAATGCAGGAGGGGATCACGGTTCCTTGGGGTCCATCGACTCCTTCCCATCAAAGCCATGATGCCTTCGAAGCCATGAAGCGAGTACTGTCTCCTAAGACTTCCTCATTACCAGGTCTGGCATCTTCTTCCCCTAAAGTGCCGGTGTTTACTTCCATCGGCCACCCCAAGCATGGAGACCCAGAGCATCAGGTAGCCCCACTGGGCGCCCCATGCTCTTCTGAGACTTCCCCAGAGGTTCCCACTGAGGAAGTCCCCAGAAAGAGAATGTGCAAGTGGAGGCACTTGGACTCCCCACAGGAGTCATCGAAATCTGACACTGACTTGGATGAGTTAGAAGGGTCCACTCAACCCCCCTCTGAGGACATCTCCTTTGCGGAGATCCTTGAGATCCTTAGGCAGAGGGGTGATTGGCAGTCCAAAAACCCTACTGAGGATGAGTTGGTTCTTCTGAAGGCTTTTGGGTCTCAACCTTCCACCTCCTGGGTGTCTCCACCCTACAATGAGCTTATACAACTGGTCTCTTGTATGGCATGGGAGTCTCCGGAGTCCATGGAACCTGTCCCTTGGAGGCCAAATAAGTTTATCTGTGCCCCAGCGGATAAAACCTTCTTGTCTAAGGGAGTCCCTGTTGATGCCATGGTGGTGACGGCAGCCACCAAGAAGGAATTGTCTGAAACTTCTGCGTCTGTCCATCCTCCTAACAGAGATTCTTGGATCATGGATAGATATGGGAAACGCATGCTCATTTCAGCAACTTTCACCCTTCGATCACTGAACTATCTGACCCATTTCACCAGACTGCAAAGAGACATCCTTAAGGAGTTGGGAGATACTCTATAGGGTGCTGTAGTTGCAGGTGTCACTGACAAGGTTTATGCCCAGCTTGCTACCCTTAATTCCACTGCAAACTCGTCCATGCATCTCATATCATATGCAGCAGATGGATCGAGTAGGGCTGCAGGAGCAGGGGTTGCTCTTCATAAGCATGCATGGATGTGCCTCTTTTCTTTTGCAGAGCCCTTCAAGTCTTCATTCGTAAATACCCCGTTTGATGGCTCATCCTTGTTTAGGCCTAAGGTAAAGGAAACATTGACCAGGTGTGAACAGGAGGAAAAGACTCTGTCTGCCATTGGAGTCTGCTTTTCTAACCCTACTCGACCTTACCCCAAAGGCCAAAGGGGAGGAAAGATGTAGTTCCGTAAAGCCCAAGGAGCCTTTCAGGACTCACGTGGAGAACCTTTCTCCAGGGGCAGAGGAAGAGGTAATAATGGAAGATGCCGCCCTCATGGCAGAGGGAGTCCGCAACACCAGGGTGACAGAGATCATTTCTCTGGTCAACCCCACCAGCACTCCTGAGAGGAGGCCCGACTGTCCTGCTCTGGAGGTGGTCGGGGGTTGTTTATCTTTGTATCCAGAAGCCTGGTTAGATATCATAAATGACAGATGAGTACAAAGCATCATTTCCAGAGGGTATTTCATACCATTCTCCACTCTACCCATTCCCATCAAGAGAATCCCGGACATTCCACCCAGTTACAGGGAACAAACAACCATAGAGGTCCACAAGTTGCTAGACAAAAGAGTCATCCAACCAGTCCCAGCAGACTAAACAGGATTCGGAAGTTACTCAAGATTCTTTTTGGTTCCAAAGAAAACAGGGGACTGGAGACCCATTTTGGACCTCAGCAGACTGAACCAATTTGTAAAAAAAGAGAAGTTTCAGTCCATACTTCCCTTTTTAGGGAAGGACAATTGGATGTGCTCGATCGATCTCAAGGATGCATATTACCACATAAAAATGGCCAGACAATCCAGAAATCATCTGCATTTCCGGCTGGAAGCCAGTCACTGCCAGTTTCGAGCTCTGCCCTTTGGTCTCACTACAGCCCCCAGAGTGTTTACTAAATGTAAAGCAGTGGTCACAGCTCACTTGAGGCGCCTAGGATTCCAGGTGTTTCCATACCTAGACGATTGGCTCCTTACCTCCACCACTAGGAATCAACTGATTCAGGCAACAGAATCCACTCTGACACTCTACAACCACTTAGGCATTATGGTCAACTTCGAAAAGTCTGCCTTGTCGCCATCACTGCATATCGTCTTTATAGGGGCAGAGTTAGACACTTCAATCACCACTCTATGTCTTCCAGTCGAAAGGGTATCAATTCTTCACCAACACATCACATCACTGGTTTCAAAGAACAGAGCTCCAGCCGCAGAGGTCTTGAAAGTACTAGCCATTCCATTGGTGAGGATGCATATGCGGATTCTTCAATGACTCCTATTCACTCAATGGTCTTACCAGGAGTTGCCAATGAACCATATGATTCAGATTACAAACTCTTGCAACAGGGATCTTCAGTGGTGGTTGACGTCTCTACATGTTACAGTAGGATGCCCATTTGTACTTCCCCCTCCCATAGCCAGTGTGACCACGGACACTTCCCTGATAGGATGGGGGGGTATTTTCAGGGAAAGACTGCCCAAGGCACATGGACGGATCAAATGTCACATTTGCATATCAGTGTCCTAGAGATGAGAACGTTACCTCTAGCATTGCAGTACTTTCAGGACTCTCTCCCTCTAGGGACAATTGCTATACAGACAGACAACATGTCAGTGGTCTGGCATTTGAACAAACAGGGTGGGACCAAGTCTTACCCCCTTTGCTGAGAAGCCCTCGGAGTTTGGCAGTGGGCTGTGTCATCCCAGTGCTTTCTATTGGCAACGCACATCCTGGGGAGATCCAACGTGATAGCGGACAAGCTGAGCAGGGCAATATTGTTGCCACATGAGTGGTCCCTCAAACAGGAGATTGTGGACAGGATTTTCCTCAAATGGGGCCAGCCTTGCTGCGATCTTTTTGCCAGCCACATCAACACCAAATGCAGAACCTACTTTGCCCTGATCCCCCCTCCAGGAGAACCCCCGAGAGATGCACTCGTACACGATTGGCCGCCGGGTCTCCTCTATGCAGTTTCCCCAATTCATCTGATACCCAGATTTTTACAGAAAGCGAAGTCACTGGGAAGGACTGTCATTCTTATAGCCCCTCATTGGCCTCAGCAGATTTGGTTTCCATTTCTTTACCGTCATCTCTTGGAGGCTCCATGGACCCTGGGCCCAGTTCCAGACCTTCTGACACACCCGTCAGGGGACCTCCATCCTTCCTTGCAGTCACTGAAGCTAACTGCTTGGCAGCTCCAGTTCCCCGCATAGCCAGGCTTCATAATCTTTCAGATGACAGAAGTCAAATTTTGTTGGCTTCCCACAAACCTTCCACCAGAAAATTGTATCGGAGTAAGTGGAAAAGATTTTTCATTTGGGATTCTAACAAAAACCTTGATCCTTACCAAGCTCCATTGTCATCCATTCTAGAATTCTTGACCGAGATTTTTCATGAAGGAGCTGCAGCTGCTACCGTTATGGTCCAGTTAGCAGCTATATCTAATTAACATCTAGGTATTGATAGACTGAATATTATGCAACACCAGTTATCAAAGGCCTTCCTCAAAGGTACTTTTCACATGAGACCTCCAGTGAAGACTCCTTATTCTCCCCAGAGCTTGAATTTCATGCTTTCCCATATTATTCTTTTTCCCTTCGAACCTGCATCTTGCCGTGAGCTCAAGTTTCTGTCATGGGAAACTATTTTTCTAGTGGCCATTACTTCTGCCCGCAGAGTGTCAGAGCTTCAAGCATTATCTATCAAGCCTCCATATATGATTTTTCATCATGACAGAGTAACCCTTAGGACTTACCCTTCTTTTCTGCCTAAAGTATGTTCTGAGACAAACATAAATCAAGTTATTGAGTTGCCTGTTTTTTTCCCCCAACCATACCAACCATTTAGAATACATGCTGCACAATGTTGATGTTCACAGACAGCTTAGATATTATCTGGACAGAACAAAAGACTTCAGAAAGTTAGACCAACTTTTTGTTTCATTCTCTGAAGCCAGAAAAGTGGCTTTCAGATTGTATCACCTACACTTACTCATCTGCTAATAGGTCTTTGTTGCATAAAGTGAAGGCGCATTCAACCAGAGCAGTCTCTACTTCTCTGGCCTTTCAAGCCAAGTTACCTCTTGACAATATCTGTGCTGCAGCCAGTTGGTCTAAGCCTCACATTTTTATCACTCATTACAAAGTGGACAAGGCCTCCAGGGACAGGGCTTCCTTTGGTTCTACCGTCCTGAAAAATGTACTCCCGTGTGTCACCCAGGATTTAGGGTGCTAGGGACGCTACCCATCAGTGAAGAATGAATGGCAAGATTGAACAACATCACATAAAGAAGTTATGTACTCACCATAATGTTCCATGTGAGTTGTTCCATCTTGCCTTCATTCTCATGTCCCTCCATCCTTCCCCCACCTGGCTGACGGTTGACCTGGAGACTGACTTCATCCTGGTTACTCAATGTTTCTTCCTGTCTGGGGAGATTAGTCCTCTTACTAGGATATGGTACACGCAGCTAACAAGATCTGAGGTAATTCCAGCAATGCATCATGGGATAAGGGGCTTATTCTTGAGCTACTGGTAATCTTTGAGCTTTGCTAAACGGCCGTGTCGGAACCGAGGATCGGCTCCAAACCCATCAGTGAAGAATGAAGGTGAGATGGAACAACTCACATGGAACGTGATGGTGAGTACATAACTTCTTTTTTTATGTTTTAAAACACACATTTTGCATGCAGCAAGGCTTTTTCTCAGTGCCTGTATATTACTGTGCACAGTAGTGTGTGTGTGTGTGTGTGTGTGTGTGCATATATATATATATATATATGTGTATACATATAGTGCACAGTGTGTATGTATGTATATATATATATATATATATATATATATATATATATATTTATATGTATATATGTGTATTACGTATAGTGCACAGTGTGTGTATATATATATATATATATATATATATATATATATATATATACACACACACACACACACACACACACACACACATATATACACACACATATTTGTGTGTTTGCGCGTTCGCATGCATGTGCGTGTGCTTTATATATTTCCATACGCACACACGTATTATATTTCTCTACACACACGCATACATATAATAGATATATAGATATAGATATTGACATAAACATACACACACATATATCTATATATATATATATATAGAGAGAGAGAGAAAGAGACAGATAGATATACATATATAAACACGCACATATGAGTAACATCCAGATGAGGCGATAAGAAGACAAAACAAACTGGTCAAAGACTTAAACATATGAAAAAAAAACAAATAAAAGCATTTTTTGCAAGAAGAGAAAATGTGGAATTTTTCCTCTCCCTGTCCACACACACACACACACACACACACACACACACACACACACACACACACACACACACACACACACACACACACACACACACACACACACTGCCTCCTAGAATCCTCTTATTTAAATAAGCTAATGTCACAATTGCACAGTGGCAAAGAAAAATTAAAATGACCTGAGACTCCCTGGACTACATGAAAAGAGACATGGAGGAGCTCTCCAATCTTGTAGCCCAGGCAGGTGTGACCCTAGCCCTGATTAGCATCCTGCCATCACCCAGAATTATACCACAGTACAAGGACAAAATGATTGACTTCAACAATTGGCTAGGCTTCTGGTGTCATTCTAAGGGGAACCAGTATATGTGTGCCTGAGATGACATGATTGACAGACCATGATGCTTTGCCAGAGATGGCCTGCACCTGTCGCCATTGGGATTCTGGATACTGGCTAAAGCTCTTGCCACCCCTATAGTGCCTTTTTAGGCAAGGTTCAAATGACAAATTCACCACCGTAACAGGTACAAGCAAGCAAAATCCGAGGGTAATGCTACTCAATGCTAGAAGTCTAAACCTCAAAACGCATTCACTCGAGGCACTCCTTAAAATGGAGAACATCGACATCTGTGCAGTGACAGAGGCCTGGTTCAAGGCTCCAGAGAGTACCCCTGCATTACCAGGCTGTAATTCACACCACACCTTTCGACCACCTAACCTGGACCGAAACACTAAAGGCAGAGGGCTGTCCATATTCATTAAGAATATCCACACCTCCAGGCTAGTTGCTCCGCATGATGCATCTGAGATTACCCAAGTGCAACTAACTCTGGGCAAGACCACAATCCGAATTGTAACTTGCTACAGATCCCCACCATGCCCCAGGATTCCCACTCCTCATTTCTTGATACACAGGAAAATATTAGGGTACAACCCAACACCCTAATAATGGGCGATTTCAACTACCCCACCATTAACTGGGAAAACTACTCTTGTACCAACTCTTTTGCTCAACATTTTTTGGAATCCATAAATTCCAACACCTTGGATCAACTTATCCACACCCCCACCAGGGGCAGCAATATTCTAGACCTGGTCATTACCAACATGGGGGACTGGTGTTCCACACCAGCGGTCAAGTCCTCATTGGTCAGATCTGACCACAAGCTAATCACCCTAGACATCCACATCCCACCCCCACCCCCCATTAGGGAAACCACTGTAAAAAATTTCTCCAAAGCCAACTTCACGATTCTTAAGACAGAAGTGGCAAACATCATGACACCCATCCAGACAGACACTAGAAGTACGACTGCTGAATCCTACACAAATGCACTTTATAAGCACTTACATGAGTGCAGGGATCGTGCTATCCCTAACAGAACCAAGATGCTATTCTCCAAAAAAAGGAAGCCAATCTGGTGGTCTTCTGCCATAAACAAACTCTACAACAGAAGAAAGAAACTGTTGCAAAAAAGAGTAAAATCCCATGATTGGAGGAACTCCCTGGTCAGCCTTAGTAAGAAGCTGAGATCCCTCATAAAATCCTCCAAAGCTAGTTACGAAAACAAATTCACCACTGATTCTAAAGACAACCACAAAGCATTCTGTAGCTATGTCAAGAATCTCAATGGCAACAATCACTTCTGCTCTGAGTTATAGCACAATGGCACTAAATATACAGAACCAACCGATATTGCCAACATCCTGGCAGATAGGTTCTGTGCTAACTTTACCCCCCTCTCACCCCCAAAGGGCCCATCTCTGTACCAGAAGAATGCAAAGTTCCTGTAATCATGGCTGCACAGGTAAAAACCACACTCTCCAAAGCCGAGAACACAGCATCCATGGGACCTGACAACATCCCAGGCTGCATTCTACATGAACTACAGAATGAACTGGCACCCTACCTAAGCACCATGTTCAATCATAGCCTCACCTCAGGCTTTGTGCCCACTGAATGGTGCACAGTGATGGTTATCCCACTTCACAAATGGGGAGCCACCATAGACCCTGGGATCTACCATCCCATTAGCCTAATGAGCCTGGTCTGCAAGGCCATGGAACATATCATCCTGGAACTGATAAACAAAGACATTGGTAATCTCCAAACTCTGGACCCCATCCAGTTCCGGTTTGTAAAAGGCAGATAATGTCTACTAAACTTTATAGACTTCTTTGAAACAATCACCAAAGCCGTAGATGAGGGTAAGGTGGTTCACACAGCCTATCTAGATCTCACCAAGGCTTTTGACACCATTCCCCACTCTGGAATTATAGATAAACTCACTAAACCAGATATAAATCCCTATGTCACAAGATGGGTTGCCAACTGGCTCACTGACAGAACCCACACTGTGAAAGTAGCAGACTCCAAATCTGACTTCAGACGAGTGACAAGTGGAGTACCACAGGGTTCAGTCCTGGGTCCTCTCCTGTTTGGTGTCTACTTTTCTGAAGTACAGGCTAACACAGAAGGTCTTTGGCTAACGAAGTTCGCAGATGACTGCAAACTAGGAGCCATGATCGAAACTCCTAACGATGTGGACATCCTACAAAAGGGCCTCAATGAGACAGAACAGATGCCTGGTGTCAAAGCCATGGCCTTAGGCTCAATGCCAAAAAGTGCATTGTCATCCCATTTAGTAAAACTCTGTACCCATGAGCTACCACATAGGTGGTAGTCTTCTTAACATCGAAAGTGTGATAAGAGACCGTGGGACACAGGTGGACAGTAGTCTCTCCATTGATAATCACATCGCCACAGTAGTCAGGAAATCCTTCTACATGGCACACCTCATCACAGAAGGTTTCTCATCCAGGAAAAAAGCGGTCATTGTTCCCCTGTACTCGTCACTCATTAGACCTATTATAGAGTACAACGCCCCTTTTGGTATGTACCTCACAAGACATCTACAACAACTGGAAAGGCAGCAGAAATACCTCACAAAGAGGATTACCGGCCTCAAATAGATGCCCTATGCAGACCGTTTCAAAAAACTCCAGCTTTATTCCGTCGCATATCGCCTACTCAGAGGCGATCTCTGCCTAACATACAAAGCTATGTCAAACCCAGAGCTGTTGGACATGCTCCACTTAAAGAAATCTCAGTCCCTCCGAACTACATGCTCTAAGGACCTAAACCTTATCACCACAATAAACAGAACATGCTGGAGGGATAGAGTCCTGTCCCAGAGACTTTCCATAATCTGGAACAAACTACCTGTCTATATCAAACAAAGCTCCTCATTATCACTCTTCAAGAAAAATCTTGATGTTTGGATGGGAAATAGAAAATTCACCCCGGGGTCACCTCTGTGGCTCTGCTTGACAGGGGCACAGGAAAATAATTTTCCTTGGGTGGAAAAAGCCAGGGTACCTTTTTATGGCTAGGCTTATATAGGCCCTAGGGCCAATAGCCTAGTACCTACCTATGAACCTAAAAGTCCAGTATGTTTAAAATGTTTGACGGCACATTAATAAAACCAGAATCAGCAGAGAAACTGTGCTCATTGAGTTGCAGCCTCATCACTTTTACACTTGAGTAAAGGTAGGGAATACTTACTATCCAATTCACTACTTCACGCAGTTATTAACTTAGGGATATACTCAGTGTTTCACTTATTAGTGATAGCAGTTAATCTGCTTCCATTAATGTTTATCTCCTGACAGTACATTCTACAGAATCCTCCACTAAGAAAACATTTCTCTGTCTCTATGTATAACCAGAAACCCAGAAAGCAATAAAGACCACAAGAATAAAACAAATGACTGTAGACCAAATCCACTACTCGAGCAGGGTAGCGTTCTACCAAACAAGGACTTCCACCAAGTGTAAATAGTTCAAGACAGTTTATTGTAGCACAGTCTCCAAAAACCATGAAACACCAACAGATTGTAAGGTTAAGCGCTTTCATCTGAATGTAAAACAGACTTCTTCAGACCCTGAAGCTCACCCTGACCGTCAGGGTTTTCATATGGTCTTCTGGGTTTAGGCTTGTCTGACTGGGACCGGGACTGCCCTGTACCTAGTTCAGAAGCCTTAAAATTGGAAGAGTTAGAGTTAGCCTGGCAAATCAGACTTAATGCCTATAATACACCAGGTTTAAATGAGGGATGTGTAATTAGTAGCATTCTAAAATTAAAGAACTTAAAACGTTAATTATGTATAAATAGGCTAGGTATAACTAGTAAATATATAAAATTCCATATTTTAATAGGGTTCTAGTGTAGTACAAATTTAGTTTTGAGGGTGGTGTTAGCTACTAACATTATTTTATTTTAATGTTATAATATTTTAAAGTACTGTGATTTTAAAGTACTGTGATTTTAAATGTGTTGTGAACCAACTTGATTGGTTACCAGTATGTATTTAAATGCATTTGATGTGTTGTTGTTTGTCTGATGAAGTTTATGTTGTGGCATAAACGAAAAGCGCTTTACACATTATACTTGGGTGTGCCTCTTCATTCTGCTCGTAGGTTTACCAGTTTGTCGTTTTTTGTTGTTGTATTTTTACAAACTCTTTCTGGCTGTTATCCCGTGCTGACTACTTTCTTGGTGATTGTTGCCCTCTAGGAAGGCAACCAGTCTTTCCTCCAGGATTCTGTCTCTGGCTTTGCCCGAGTCAGTTGTTAGGCCATTAGGCCTGCAGTTCTATTCATATTTTTCCTGCTTCCCCACCCCTTGCATAAGGATGCCATACCTGCTTTCCTCCAGTCCTCATGCATGTCTTCACTGGCCAGTTATCTATGGAATATCTCTGTTAGGGTAGCAAGTAGCACAATGGCCAGAGTCCTGAGGAGGCAGCCTCTCTGGTCATAATGCTTTATCCTCTCTGAGGCACCCAGTTCCCTCTCCATTCCCCATCCTAGTTTCTCTCCACTGCTCTCCTCACTCTGCCCTACCTCCATGTCAGCACTGTACCTTTCCTTTGTTTCTGTCCATGAACACTGAAACAAAATTAGTCACTGAGAAACCTTTACTTATCTCAGTATTCTATAATCCCCTTCCTTCTTTCCAGAGCCTGGACAGGTCTGTCACTTGCTTCATACTTTGTGAAAAAGCCCATTTTCTCCTTCTTGGACCTTCTTCTACTCCCTTCCAACTTTTGTCTTTATAGGCCTCACCATCTTTATTGCCATTCCTTAACTTCCTCATACTGTGCTTCTTCCATCTCCCAAACCCAATTTTCCAACTTGTGTATGCCTTATCTTTTACCGTACTCACTAATCGCATGTAGTTATATAGCCAAATTGGTCTTTTCTTTTTTTTTTTTTGCCTATTTTATCTTCCTCAAACCCTTGATCATAGTCCTGAGTATTCCATGACTGACCCATCCTGATAGTTTGCTTGTTTCCTCAATTTACTGCCTGTCTTCTGTATCATCTCTTTCCTTCTCCTTCAATACAGCATAACCCACATTGCATTCATCTTTGTATTCTTACCCTTACCCCATGCATAATCTAAATCAGCGGTTCCCATCCTAGGTGGCATCCCAAGGATGCCATGGTGAAATGGATGGAAAATGAAAGTGCATTCTTATTTTTGGCCTTTTACAGCTGTCTGTGTGACATGCGTGATAACTGAAAACATTGCTATCTGACTCTACAGTAGGACAGCATGCAAATTTAACCTTTAGTCTTGAGGTCAAACTTTCATGTAACATGTTGAGGCACAAGAAAGCAGTGCTTCCAGCATTGATTCTTTGTATCAGTGTGTCACACAGGAAAACTGAAAATATGTATTGCAAAAAAAAAAGCTGTACAAACTTTTTATTCCCTGATCATTTCTTGCTCCTATATCATTTTGCTGAGTGGTTCAGCCAGTTACTTTCTGATCATGTAATTTCTTGACTCCAGTATTTTCCAGGCTGTTTATACTAGAAGATATTCTCTCCTGGTTCTCCTCTAACATTAAAAATGAAATCTTCATCCTAGCGACATAACATTAACTGAGCCACTGTTAACTTTCAATCCCCTACCAAAACAATCAACCTATTTAACTTCAACCAGCTAATAAACTCCCCCACCAGGCCAAACAAAGATGGAACATCCGGCTCCATCATTGACTAGATCTTAGTGTTTCATCCAAATCTGATCTCAAATTCAGGAATCCTTCCTGACCCCCTTAGGGACCATCTACCAGCCTTTGCTGACTGGTACCCCTCTCCCCTTCATAAACAACATCACTACATTCAAACCCAAAACCTGTCCAACGTCAGCCCACAAACATTTTCAGACTGCCTAAAACTAACTGACTGAACACTTTTAACAACTCTGCCCCTTGACAAGGCCATCAACTACTTTAATTAACTTTTCTGTACCAACTCAATAACCTTGCTTCTTTCAGGACCAAAATAGTTAAAGCTATAACTTCTCCCTGGCTATCTAAGGAAACTAAACAGGTCATGCTCCTAAGAGATAAAACATGGAAACAATACCAAAGAAATAAGCAACCTAATAACCTACTAGAATTTAAACAACTCCACAACTCCATAAAAAACTAATAACCAGAGACCACAAAACATATTACTCTAAACTTCAATCTGAACATACTAACAACCCTAGAAAATTCTGGAATACTATCTTCTCCCTCCTTCACCCTGGCAGTAAAGACAACCCATGCCCAAACCCTAACTGCTCTAACCAAAAAACAGCCTCTCTATTTAACACCTTCTTTGTGGAATGTATAGCCAAATTTACTGCCAGCTTCCTCAGCTCCCCTCTAATATCTTTCCCCCTCCCGATATCTTGCCCTCTGATCTCAAACCACATACTCCTTCCTTCTGCCTCAATCCTGTGCCCACACACATAATAAAAAAGCTCCTCCTCTGACTGAAACCATGCTCCAATGCACCAGATAATTTACCTGCATCCTTCCTCAAACTGTCTCCCAACAGCACAGCCTTCCCTATCTCCATCATTATAAATAGGTCCATCCAAGAATCTTATATTCCCTCACTTTGGAGACAATCATTCATCATCCCACTCCATAAATTCAGTAAAAACACTGACACCACTAATATCCGTCCTGTTGCCATACCTTCCCTACTCTCAAAGGTCCTGGAAAAATGTATTCACTCACAACTGATGCCTTATCTAACACAAAACAACCTCCTACCCCCCACACAACATGGATTCTGTCCTGGCCACAGTACCATCACTGCACTCCTCTCCATCCTCGAGTCCATTAACCATGCTCATGACGCAAAATCATATCAATCCTGTTCCTAGACCTTTCCAAAGCCTTTGACACAGTCATCCACCCTATCCTCCTACCACAGTTCTCCTCCATCAATCTCTCCCCTTCCACCATAGCTTGGTTCACCAGCTTCCTCTCCAAAAGATAACAAGCTGTTAAATGGAAACATTCCACCTCTTTCTTTCTATACACCCCTACTGGGGTACCCCAAGGTTCTGTCCTTGGCCCCTTACTTTTCAATATATTCATCAACAATTTCACCACTCCATCTACAATTCTACTCTAATCCAGCATGCAGATGATTCAACAATCATCTGCTCAGCTGACACCCCTTCTGACCTTCTGTAGATAACCCAGTCAGCTTTCTCAAATACTGAAACCTGGATGCAAAACAACTACCTAGCCCTTAATGCCAGTAAACCAAGTTAATGATTTTTTCCCCATCTAAACACTCCCCCATTGATAATAACTCCTTCAAGATCATAAGCCAGACTAACACCCCTATTGAAATTGTCCCTCACACCAAACTGCTCAGCGTCATTATTGATGAACATCTAAAATTCACTATCTACATCCAAACTAACATCAAAAAAACTCACCAAAAATTAGGACTCCTATATAGGCATAACCGTTATCTCATACCCTCCACCAGAAAAACCTTCGCCTCCACATACCTTCTCCCCTCCCTAATGTATGGCACTCCTCTGTTCTTGAATCTTCAGCTTGGCCTTCAAACTAAATTAGAAACCTGTTACAATAAAATCTGCAAATTCACCACCAACTCTAGGAACTCATCCCATCACTGCATCTCCCTCCACTCACTGCAGTGGCTCAAGCTTTCCAGCTGTCTAAACCTCCTTAAACTCACAACTGCCCATAAGCTCATATTTAACCCATCTGCCTGTCCCGCTCTCTCTCCACTTTAACCCCTTATATTCCTAATCGCTCACTTAGATCAGAAAATCAAAACCTGCTCAAAATCTACAAACATTTATGGCCACCTGGACACACTCTGCTATCTTGCTCCTTAACTAAACTATCGAACTCTCTTCCTCCCTCCCTTAGAAATGCTCATAACCACTCTAACTTTAAATCCCTCCTCCATTCCCACCTATCTTCAAAGTGGGAATGCCCTTGCTCCTTCCTCACATAGAACCCTCCTATATCAAAACCCACCTTCTAACTCTGTGCATCATCTCTGCACTCACATCATTTGCCCTCCTACTCCTTCTTAACCTCCACATTTTGTTAATAGTTTATTTCTAACAATTTCTTGTCCTTAATTGTACTTCACTGTTAATGACCCTTAGACTGTTCTGTTGCTAGATTTTTACTACTATTATTGTGGAATGTAAAATTTCAATTGTAATTCACTGTTAATGACGTTTAGACTGTACAGTTGCTAGATTTTATTATTATTGTAGAATGTAGAATTTTTTTTCTGTAGAATGCTGCATAAAGCTGTATATGACTTCTTTGCTTTACATACTAATATGTTTGTCATTGTTACTGGAGCTTTTCTCCCCAGGCCTCCACTGAAAACGGGCTCTTTTTAAGCTCAGTGGACTCCCCCAGTCATCAGACTGAAATAAATAAATAAATAAATTTAGACTGTGAAGGCTGGATGCAGCATTCTGGAAATGTATGTTTTCCTTTGATTTGGTCTTGCTACATTTTAATTGGATATGGAGGAACAGGCCAAGGAGGTGCACATTCGTACTGTTTACAGGATCAAGGCTATGAGCTCCAAATAAGCTTTATCCTATAGTCCTGATTTTGACTTTCTCTGTTTCTAACCGCAAACATATTGAGCAATCACCTAACTGGACTGAGTTTCTAGACTGTTATTTTAAAAAGGCCGAATTGACTGATTTAGATGAAGATTCACTAACCTGAACAACTTCTGAAGAACCACCAGGACCCACTGAGAGGTGAGAGGAAGCAGCCACCAAATGAGGAGTTAAGAAACCCAAGTGAGGATGTTCAGCTAGACCAGCCAAAAATAAAAACTTCCAAGTAAAATCTAATGGGGCACCCCTGATAAGATATCTAAAGAAGGGAAGAGTTTTTTCTTGCTCAGTACAGATTTTGGAAGCTGAAGAATCTTTGTGACTATTTGTATTGCTTTTGGAACATAAACTGGTGGTTCAAAATATGTTTAAGGGAGGAGCACAATACTTTTCTTGCATTGGAATCTATGTAAAGCTTGGCTCTGTAGAACAAGGCAATGGAGCCCTGAGAATGACCTAGGTGACTGAGATTTGATTATCAGCCCTGGCAGTGGAGGATTAAAGTGGCGGGGGGGGGGTGAAAGATTGTGGCCTGCTCACCTCTCTCAGAGAGACAGTGGTGTTTGCATAAAATTGGATTCACATGAACCAGTATGATCTCCCTGATGGGCTGGTGAAACCACTGCTTCTGCTGCAAGGTGGGGGGCAAGGTTGATCGAAGGACCTACCTGTTGTAGAAGTGAAGGGAACCGTTTGCAGACTACCCATTGCATGTGCCCCCCCCCCCCCCCCCCAGGGCACCAACCAAGTATTTGCAAGGCTAGAGACAGGGAGAAAAACTGAAAAATGTTTAAGGCACCCCTTATAGCTGCCTGGATGAAGACCCCTCTTAGTTGGCTGTCACCCAGTGATGGGAACTAATGGGCTGATGGGCCAAGAGAGGGCCTGATGGCCATCATGCAGTGAGGACAGAGTTACAAAACGCATCAGTGTAAGTAATGTAGTGCAACCCCATCTTAAAATACTGGAGCATAAGCAAAGTGGAGTTACTGAACAAGTCTGTACTTAGTAGCTTATTATTCATGCTTGCTAGTTGTTATGCAATCACTTTATGCAGGTCTGTGACTGAGAAGAGTACTAAAAAGAGTATAATCTCTCAATCTGGAAAGTAATGAAATGTGATACTACTGAATTTGTAGGTACTGATCTTTCATGAATTTATCAGATTTCCTGCCATCCTAATGTGCAGCATCATTGTCTGTACTGTATGCCAGCAGCAAATTATAAAGGTGTGTGCGTGTGTATGTGTGTGGGTGGTTGGGTATCTGTATGTGTTGGGAGGCAGTTGCTTATAGTACACTTTTTTTCTAATTTCTACCATCAAGGAACAGGAAAAATTCCATTGGTTTTGGAGGACTACCTGTCTTAGCTTCCTGAACAAATTCAGTTACTACCTCAAGCAAAGCACACAGTTCTCTAGCAAAACAATAATGGGTGGAGATATAAGGAGAAGCCAGCATATCTCCTTATGTCTCCATCCCATATACTCTTCAAGGCAGGCCAGAATATTTGATGTAAGCTGAGCAATATCTTGTGGTAAAAGAAATATTGGCAGCTCCTTGTGATGTCATGACTATGCCTAACAAATTTGCTATCTCTTAATGACACTGTGTTACATACCCAAATGTTATTTTTCTATTGCACTTTTCATCATCATAGCATTCGGTATGAAATCGTAATATGTGGTTACCACAAGGGTGTTGTGACCAAACACTATTTATGCTAAGGGTACTTTGGTATAAAAAAGGTTGGGAATGGGAGCTGCATGATCATTACTGGCTGACAGCAACTTTGCCTGGACATCTTTGACTGCCCTGCTTTCATTTAAAACACATCTGGAATTCTGTCCTTTCTTGTACTAGTTAGCTGAAATAGTCATGGCACAACACCTCAAACATTACTCACTCCTTCTCCATGGCATTTGAAATCTATTTCTCTGCTCCAGGCAGTCTCAGAACCCTTGTCCATCTTCTTCTCCTCCCTTTAATTTCTCCTCCAGTCTCTCATTCTCCTCCTTTAATAAATCAGGTTCACCGAGCACTTTCCTTTTTCCTCTACCTTAACTGCTAGGTTCTAAGCCAATCTTGCCCAGTTTATACAAAGGAAAATATACTTTGGGACAAGAAAAGTTGAGTTTATAAAGTAATTGCCGTTTAATGAAACTTCTGCAAGCGTGCTTTTCTCAATAACTGTTTTATATTTTATTTTTGTTCATTTTGAATGATAAAGAGATCAGTGACTGTTTAATCAAAACTGATTACAGGAAAGACTAAAAATGTATACTACTGGCCTTACAGACACCCCTGACCCTGTTACTGAATATAACCAACTTCTAGAAGCACACTATCTGGGTAGGTTAATCAATTTTACTTAAATAAATTTCAATTAAATGGGTACCGGTTTCATAAACAGGTACCCTCAGCTAATTTAGAGGGTGTTTATCAAGACAGTAAGCAGCATTTAAAGTAACAAGATATATATTTAAATATTTTCTGTAACATTTCTGTTGTTAGGCACAAGAGTATTTTCACCACAACTTAAGGTTTAAGAACATAAATTGCACTTTCTAGCCACTATCCAGAATGCATAGTTTAACAATTCCTCCCAGAGTTTCTAAATGACCACCAGTGATACATTTAATGACAAAAGAGGTGCAATATATGAAAGCAGCTTTTACAGAAAACTGAAACTATAAGTTAAGTGTTTCTTTAATGGGTCCCAAACTACCTAATTACTTGTGGACAGTTTCAAAGCATTGCAGTGGGCTTCTTTTCTTGATGCATTCATCAAATATATTTTACTGATATGAATCTGGAAAGAACTTTTGCAGACGGTATTGATTTTGTCTCCTTTACTGGAATGGTGCAGTAGGTGTGTTACTCTGACTCACAGAAGGCTGCACTCAAATCAATAGAATAAAACACTGAGTTATGGTCACCTTTAAGATAATACAGAAAAGCTGATTAGATTATTTTACTGTATGTAGCTTTTTCATAGTATTTGTGCGGCTTTCCCCTATTCTGTCCACTCTTTTATTGCCCCTTTTTCCAGAGGAGAGCTCTTCCAAATTACCACTGCAGTGAAGAGTAAGTGGGTTAAACTGCACAGTACAGGATTTAAAATGGAAAACAATACCAAAGAATGCATATATCAAGAATAAACATGTCATATTTGTAGGATTTCCTTTTAGAATAATACAGTTGATAATCTGCCATGCATTTGAAATAAAAATATTATTAAAATATAAATGCTTATCATTGTTGCTAGAATCTAACTTGCATAAGCTGAAATCAGTTAAAATAATTCCCCAGAATGGATTATATTCATAACGCTGCATAGATAGTATGTTAATAATGATTTAACAATCATTACAGTTTCTTTAAATGCTACTTAAAAATTAACTTTATTGGCATTGTGCATATGTAAATTGTTGTAAGTTATTAATAGTGTCATATTTTGCAGAATGACATAATATTTCCCAGCTGCACAAAGCATACACTAAGGCTTTGGTCTAAGAGGTGCTGCCAGTAAAATACAGGTCTGTCCCTTGCAGTTTGGTGCACCTTCCAGTCTAAGAGAACATTTGAATTTAATAGCTGAATATTGCCATTTTATACAGTCAGCACATTTCTGCAGATCAGAAGTGTTCTTCATCTTTGTAAATTAACTGTCTCAGACTGAGACATGCAGTTTGCAAAAAATAAATAAATAATTGCACCTGCAGAATAAGACCTTTTAATTGGACACAGAATACCCCATAGGATAAAGAAAAAAAGAAACAAAAAAACAAGAAAGAAAAAAAAACGACATCCACAAAGCCATTGATAAAAAAAGATTTCTTTGAAAGGCTCCAGAGCCAAATTTAAAGGAACAACATAACTACATACTTTATATTGCAAATCCTCAATGGGGACATGTGTAACATTCTCTGTGAAATAATTCAGACTTGACAGCTTTAAAAAGCATTATATGGAGGCAGAGTATGTCTCAATTAATTTTCAGGGACCAAGATTCACTAATGGCTGATGTGCTGTACTGCATAGCCAGGGCTTGAATCCCGTCAGTCAGCATTTACATACGTCTTGGCCCTGTGCAAGTCAGAGTTCCTTGGTCCAGACTGTCTACTGAATAATGAACTTCTGGACTCATTTGGACAACCCAACTAACAAAGTAATTATAGTTAATTAATCTGAATATACTGTGCACCCTTTCAGTGACAGATGTAATGCATTGTTGGCTGCAATAACTCACATTAGATCACAGTCTCTGGAAGCTTTGTGTTGGTGAACTTTCTGTAACAGTTTTGATAGCATCATCCTAGATATTCTGCACTAATAA
Source organism: Protopterus annectens (assembly GCF_019279795.1). Lineage (NCBI taxonomy): Eukaryota > Metazoa > Chordata > Ceratodontiformes > Protopteridae > Protopterus > Protopterus annectens. The sequence goes on from NC_056739.1 coordinate 1,494,756,408, forward strand.
ACTTATCAGCATGAAGTCTGGAGCTCATGCAACGTGTCTGTTTAGTACTTCTTTGCAAAATTCAAGGTCATAACCACAAGCCAAAGAATTTACATTACCTTCTGCTGTACACAGTGCAGGCAATTTAGAGTATCTCAGCCTCATAGAATATTTTTCATCAAACTGCTACTTACCAAATGCACAATATAACCATTGACAATATCTCTTGTGGTATACCTTAGTGGGTAAATGCTATTTTCTGTTAACAAAATTCATCTCATAGTTATGAGTTTGGTTCCTTGCATTTCCACCTAACATAGTATGCATCTTTGAGAAAGTCACTGGGCCGGATTTACGAAGGCTTGCGCGGAGTCTAAGATTAGTCTAAGACGGCAGACAGCCAATATGTCTGCCGAGCGATCCAGCAACAGCCGGCGGGGGGGTGGTGCATAAGAGTTTCTAAAGCTACTCTTGCACGGACAGTGTTATGGTATGCAAATTACCTCATTTGCTGCTGAAAGCTATGCAAATGAGGTAAATTTGTGATCCAGGAAACACTAACCTGTCCATGTAAGAGTTGTGTTATTTGCAGAAATGTACTCCATTGGTAACGAAGTACTGTTCTGCAAATAGCTAAACGGAGCTATGACAGCTCCAAATAAAGGATGCATCTAGTTGAGAAAGCATGCCAATGGCCAAATATAAGGCCATTGGCATTTGCAAATGTTGTAAATCATTAAAATCCATTTGTTCCCCCGATCTCCGATGTTTAAGCATAGCGCAGTGCCACGCAAACGTGCAGCGCTTTAAATAAAATGAAAAAAATTGAAAAATAGCCAATAATTGGCATTTTCACTAAAAAGCTTGTTCTGCCATGCAGGTGAATGGCAGGCTGAAAACAACATGGCCACTGAGTAGTGGTTGCTAAGGGGGGGAAGCTCAGTGTGGGAGATGTAGCCAAGCATTAGTAGGCAATCCTATGCAAATGAGGATAAGGATAGTGAATCCCAATTTTCCCCGGCATGTGAGCCATGTCCCTAGAGTGTAAGTGTAGGAGTAGGAGAGTAGTAGAGTAGAAGATAGGTGACATCATGAGGGGGTATGTCTGAAAGACTGTAAGCTTATTGGAGCACAGCGGCTTGTGTTTGCCCTGAGTTGCTCAGGATTGCAAGAGGCGTGTCTACAGTTGTCCTAGCTGAAATTTCTTGCAAATGTGCGCCCATGTGCGAGTGTTTGCGCGGTGCTGCCCTGGGCGGAAACAGAAAGGGAAAAGGAAGGGAAAGAAGTAGTAGGAAGATAACCAAGGAGAACTAACAGAGCTGCCAGGTGAAATATATCAGAATCAACCAAGTACACAGGCAGTAGACTAGCCCAACCCAGCCCAGCACTTTAAACTCTGCAAACAGCAGTCTACCCTGTTTTTTTCCCAAGAACTCTGCAACACTGCAGTATACAAAGAGTGAAAACTTAAAAAGCTTAAGTCAGACAAAATGTTAGGGGCTGCTATTGCTATCATAAACCAACATGTGCGAGATGCTGAGGGTGGTGATGTTGTGAATGCTGCTGAGCAACCCACAGTGAGGAGATTGAGAAGAGTGTACCGACCCAGGGTAACCTACCAGGGGCTACATGAGCTGGAGATAGTGGAGCACTATAGAGTGGACAGAGACCTCCTGCAGCAAACTGTTGAGCTGTGCCGGCCACTCCTCACAGACAGAACCAACAGAGGGGAACCCATCCCAGTGGATACCAAGGTATGTGTTGGCCTACGAATACTAGCTACAGGTACCTTCCAGAGACCAACTGGTGATATTATGGGGGTTTCACAGGCATCAGCATCCAGGGTACTGCACCAGTTCCTGGATGCCATGTCAGCACATGTCGGTGACCATGTATATTTCCCCAATTCCCATGAGGCATTGGCCAGCAATATGCGTCTTTTCCACCAAATAGCAGAATACCCTGAGGTAGTAGATGCAATAGACTGCACACACATACACATCAAAGCACCACCCGGTGAGCGGGGTAGGGTCTACATCAACCGCATGGGCTTCCCCTCCATCAACTGCCAGGTTGTGTGCGATGCCCAGGATATAATAATGAATGTGTGTGCTGGCTGCCTTGGAAGCTATCACAATTCCCACATCTGGCATCTGACGCAGGTGTACCAGAGATTTGCCAATGGGGACATCCCTGACGGTCACCTAGTGGGGGATGCTGGATACGCACTGGAGCCGTGGCTGATGACACCCATCAGAAATGCACACACACCCGAACAAGAACTCCATAATGAGGCACACGCACAAACATGAAATGTAATCGAGCATGTGTTTGGGATGCTGAAGTCATGGTTCCTGTGCCTGGACACATGTGGTGGAGCCTTGCAGTACTCACCAACTACATGTACCCAAATTATCATGGTATGTGCCATGCTACACAATATGATCCTGCGGAAACAGCTGCAGCAGGAACAGCATGGGGCAGGGCCAAGCAGCCCCCCACCATTGCCAAGGCCTGCACAGGCACAGCGTGACTCGGAGGAGGAACAACCTGAGCCTGCCCCAGTAGGCATAAGGAGGCGTGCCCAATATGCCTTGGCCTTGGCAAAGAGGCAACGCATAGCACATACACTGACTCAGTAGGAACCCTGGAAATGACACCTCTCTCTGACTCACACATACAATAAAAGGGATGCCTAATTTGACACTACCTTTTTTTCAAACATGTATAGGGAGTGTACTATGTGCATCCAACATAAGAAAGCCCTGCAGCACCACCTGAGGCACGATTGCCATATTTTCAGCAATATAAAGCAGTGCTAAGCACATTTTGCCATTATTTAGCATATTTAAACACAATTGCGCAGAGCTGCGCACTGTGCTAACTAGCACAACATCAGGCAACGTTGAGCAATGTTATGCAAAGTTGGGCAAGGTTGGGCAAAGTTGAGCAAAGTCAGGTAAACATGCTCACACCTGCTTTACTGTTCCTTAAGCAGTCTGGTCTGCCCAGCAGGAAAATAAAAAGCAGTGACAGGGCTCAAAGTCAGGATACTGTACACTATAGTCACAGTACTGAACCACTAAGCCATGACAGCATTTCACTGGCACAGACACAGCAGGACAATTGTAGACTAACGCAAACACAAACAAATGCTGTATCATGCCCTCTGAAGACGCATATGAGTAACTTCCCTCCAGGCCTATGCAGACAGATAACAGCAGGCCAGGCAGTGTGATGTGGGTTGAGTAGGCTGTGAAGTCACAAACTAATATACGTGAAATTGGAAGCTAAGATCTGTAGTACAGTAGTATGCCTCAAGCCAGTATGATAGGCAACAGTACAGACTGAAATGGAGTACCTGACATAGCAGTGCAGGCCTAGCAAATGTGTATAGGTGTCAGGTGAACCCCTCATCCTATATACACCCACAGTAACAATCAGGTGTGCCCCCCCGGGTAGAAATGTACAAATACTAGCTGTCCTCCCTGTATGTAGAAATGTTGATAAGTCAATGCAAAGTGACTCATGGAAGCCCTGCAGGCACAGCATGCTTCCTGTTGATGTACAACACAAAGGTGAGGCCTGAAGTAAAAACCAACTTGGTTTTTCACAGACATATAGTATATATGTCCATACTGGGCATGCTCACACACTTAGGCCATGTCTGAGTACAGCAGTGGGCCACACATATCTGGCAGTTGCAGTTCTTACCCCAGAAACTTGTCACTATTCACCAATCCTGCCTTGCACACACAGTTATATGAAAGCAGACCCATATAATATATTGGACTCCTGTCATAATCAAACTATGTACTACAAGTACTTAAGTTGTTCAAAGAAAGTGAAAATTCAAAGAAGATCAATAAATCTCCGATCAGTATCGTCAATAAACAATGAGCACTCCTAACATTATCCAAGCCATGTTCTGGCAAAAATATTGTCAAAGAGTCCATAGAGAACCATGAAGCGTTCTTTCGCCATGTCATAAATATCAATGTAAACTCATATATGTTCTGAGTCAGTGCAAACTGTAAATGAATACATGTACATGACTGACATTGCCAACATCTTGTCAGACAGGTTCATACATATTTACCCCCCTCTCACTGACAAAAGGGCCCATTATCATACCTGGAGATTGTGAAAACCCAGAAATCACATATCCAATGGTTAAATAGCTCTTTCCAAACCTAAAAACAGGGCGTCTATGGGATGGCATGATTTCCCTAGCTGTGTCATATGTGAACTCCAAAACAAACAGACCTTGCACCTGAACAGTCTGTTGAGACTCACCCTCTGTACAGGATATGAAACTGGTGAATGGGTTACAGCAACAGTTGGCACACCCCACAAGTGTTGGTGCACAACAGACCATGGGAACTATTGTCTTATAAGCCTATTAAGACTGATCTGCAAGGCCATGGAGTCCATCATGATGGAACTCATAAACAGAGCTATTGGGAGCCTACAAACACCCAACCCTACCCATTTTGGTTTGGTCAGGGGCAGATCATGGTTCCAAAACCTGCTAGACTGTTTTCAAGGCAGTCACCCTGGACATACATCAATGAAATGAGCTACACACGTCCCACATAGACCTTGAAAAGCCCTTTTCCAACATCCCAAACACATGTCATATCCACAAAATCAACAACCTGTGCATAAATATGTATGTCATCTGATGGATTGCCAACTGGGGCACAGATAGAGCCCACAAGGTAAGAACTGTGGTCTCCTGTTCAAGCTGGTAAAAACTGCTGCCCCCCATGGCTCAGTCCTGGGACCCCTCCTGTCTGGTGTATACTTTTCAGAAATACAGTCAAACAAAAGAGGGCTATGTTTAGCAAAGTTTGTGAATGACTGCAAAAAAGTTGTCATAATCGATGTTTGGGACAACAGAGACATCCTTAAAAAGGGTCTCAGTCAGACAGATGTGGTGTCAAAATTATGGCCTCGAGCTACAGTCATACAAATACCACATAGGTGCCAACACCCTAAATATGGAGGTGATAATAAGGGATCTATGGGCACATGTGGATAGTCATATCTACTTCCAGAAACACATTCACAAAGTGGTTAGAAAATCATGCTATGTGTTCCCACAAACTGCCAAGGTCTTTGCTTGTAGGTCAAAGGAGGTTCCCTCTACTCATCAGTCATCAGACCCGTCAGAGAGTACCACAACACACTTGCGATGAATCTGACTAGGCACCTTCAGCAGCTGGAAAGACCACTGAAGTACCTCAACAAGAGGATTACTGGCCTCAAACAGTTGCCCCATGCAACAAGACTGAACTTAACTCAATCTGTACTCTGTTGCATACTGTCTACTCAGGTCTCTGCCCAACAGACAGGTCCATGTCCAATGCAGAACTGATGTACATGCGCTATCTGAAGTAAACCCAAGCTCACTGTACCACATGCTCTAGGGGATATCATCATCACAACATTAAATAGAACATGTTGGAGGGATACATTACTAACTCACAGACTTCCCTTGCTTTGGAACAGGCTCCCAACCAACATTAAGCTGAGTCCCTCACTGACACTCTTCCAGAGGAGCCTTGATGAGTGTATGTGAAACTGAACTGTCACACCATGGATCACTTCATCAGCTCTACTACACAGAGGCCTAGGGAACTAACTCCATGGGTGATGATAGCTGCACACTCTGGCCATACTAATATATGCCTTCAGGCAGATAGCCTATTACCTACCTATGTACCTATATATATATATATATATATATATAGGGGGAACACAGTATAATAAGCCAAAGATGGATGGGCAGAGATGTGTGTAAGAGGGTGACCATGACAGGGAGGCATCCAGGACTGTCCCACCCAGCACACATCCCAATGGCACGAAAGACATGAGGTGCACATCTCTCCCACTGTACATAACAGCCATCAGTATCTGTAAGCATTACAGTGTGTGTGGTCCATGTGCCTGCTGTACAACATGACTGTACAATGAAGTACACATCTACTATTTGTAGACATGTACCTGTCACATAGGTTCATAGGTATGCAGTAGACTATCTCCACAAAGGCATATATCAGCCTACGCAAGTTGTGCTGCTTTCACCACACCATTGGGTAGTCTCCCAAGGCCGAGTTCTAATAGTTAGTACCCTAAGCCCCTTTCTAGTGGGGCTGCTGATGTGATGCCTGGCATGAATTGTCTGTTTCCTATCCACTCATCAAGGTTCCAATTGAAGAGTGTCAGCGAGGGGTTCTATCTGATGTACATTGGGACTCTGTTCCACAGTAAGGCAAGTGTCTGGGATAGTACTCTATCCCACCAGCATGTTGTATTCATCGTTGTGATGAGGTTCATATCCCTGGAATATATAGGGCGACTCAATGTTGTTATCTGTAGATGGAGCATGTTCAACAGTTATGTGTTGGACATGGCTCTGTATGTTAGGCAGAGTGTGCCTCTGAGTAGGCGGTACGCAATGAAGAACAGATTTAGTTTTACCAGTTGTGTTGCATAACACAACTGTTTGAGGCCAGTAATCCTCTTGGTGAGGTACCTATGTCATCTCTACAGCTGCTGGATATGCTAAGTCGAGTACATCCGAAATGATGCACTGTACTCAATGATGGGTCTGATAACGTAAAAGTAGAGTGCCAACACTACCTCTTTGGATCCTGATGCAAACCCTTTGTTGATTAGGTGGGCAACATAGGATCTCCCAATCACTTTGGCAACATGGTTGTCAAAGGAAAGATGACTATCTACTTGTGTCCACAGATCCCTTATCACCTTGTCGTTTTTAAGGGGGTAACACCTATGTGGTAGTTTGTGGGTATTTTGTTTTCAACAAAGAGGATCACTATGCATTCCTCCACAGTGATCTTGAGGCCATGATTCTGACACCACACATCTGTCTCATAGAGTCCCTTCTGGAGAACATGTCTGTCTTCCGGGGAATCTATTATGGCAAACACTTTACAGTTCCCAGCAAACTTAGTCAACCACAACCCTCCTGTGTTGGCATGTACATTTGAGAAGTCTATACCAAACAGGAGGGACTCCAGGACTGAACCCTGGGGGACACCACTCGTTACCAGTGTAGAGTCTGACATGTAGCCAGCAACTCTTAATGTGTGGGATCTATCTGTGAGCCAGTTTGCAATCCATCTTGTGATGTATGGATTCATGGCCAGGTTGGTGAGTTAATCTATGATACCTGTCTGGGGAATGGTGTCAAAGGCCTTAGCAAGGTATAGGTAGGCTGTGTTGAGCTCATTTCAATCATCTGTAGCCTGGGTAACTGTCAAAGAAATCCTCCCAGATCAGGAAGCGTGGTCTGCATTTGACTAAGCCAGACTGGGTGTGCTCAACTGTGTGAAGGTTCCCAATCTCTGTATTGTTGACTTCCATTATGATTGGCTCCATTGCCTTGCAGAACACACTCGTCAAGCTTATAGAGCATGAATGCCAAGGGGTTTTTGTGACGTGGAGTGTGAAGAACATTGCTGTGTAACATTCTATGGGTACATATCTTGTGGAGAGCATGTAGAGAAAGGTGTAGATATCCTTGATGAATATGGATACATCCTCACCCTATGTTCTATGATTTAGGTTCTGATGCTGGAGGGTATGGAAAGAGTAGTATCCTGGTAGTGCTGGTGTGCTGTCTGGAGTCTTGAACTAGGTTTCTGTTACTGCACAGATATCAATATTCTCCATAATGAGAAGTGCCTCTAGTGTGTGCATCTGGAGGCTGAGACTTCTGGCAATGAGTAGCATTTAGCTCACTTTGTGGTTATTTGTGTTGGTTACGGGGTTTGGTTTGTCCTGCATGACCAGTGTTCCACACCTGAAGTCAGCGCCTCATTGGTCCCATCTGACCATAAGCTAATTACCCTACATATCCACATTCTGGACCCGCACCCCCATTAAGGAAACCATGTTAAAAAATGTCTCCAAAGCCAACTTCATGCTTCTTAAGACAGAAGTGCTGAACTGCAGGACACCCGTGCAGATGGACAATACAGTTACAACTACTGAATCCTTCACAATTGCACTTTATAAGCATTTACATGACTGCATGCATTGTGCTATCCCAAACAGAACCAAGATGCTATCCTCCAAGAAAAGGAAGCCAATCTGGTGTTCCCCTGCCATAAACAAACTGCACAACAGAAGGAAGAAACTGTTGCAAAAGAGGGTAAAATCCCATGAGTGGAGGAGCTCCATGGTCAACATCAGTAAGAAGCTGTGATCCCTGATAAAATCCTCCAAAGCTAGTTATGAAAACAAAGTCAACACTGATTCTAAAGATAACCACAAAGCATTCTATAGCTATGTCAAGAATCTCAATGGCAACACTCAGATCTGCTCTGAGTTACAGCACAATGGCACTAAATATACAGACCCAACTGATATTGCCAACATCCTGGCAGATAGGATCAGTGCTAACTTTACCCCCCTCTCACCCCTGAAAGAGCACATCTCTATAACGGAAGACTGCAAAGTTGCTGTCATCACGGCTGCACCGGTAAAAAACACTCTCCAAAACCAGGAACACAGCATCCATGGAACCAGATAACATCCCAGGCTGTGTTCTACACAAGCTACAGAACGAACAGGCACCACACCTACGTACCATGTTGAGTCATAGTCTCACCTCATGCTTTGTGCCTGCTGAATGGAGCACAGCGACAGTTATCCCACTACACAAGGGGGGAGCCACCACAGACCTCAGGAACTAGCGCCCCATTAGCCTGATGAGCCTGCTCTGCAAGGCCATGGAATGTATCATCATATAACTTATAAAAAAAGACATTGGTAATCTCCAAACTCTGGACCACAACCATGTTGGGTTTGTAAAAGGCAGAGCATGTCTCCTAAACCTGATAGACGTCATTGAAGCAGTCACCAGAACCGTAGACAAGGGTAAGGTGGTTCACACAGCCTATGCGATTTGTAAACAATGAATCAGACTGTAACTATGAACTGTATGTTCCTAAGAAGAAATGCCTCTCAGCTGTACAATGCAATGTTCCATTGCCAGTCAGTTTTAACTCCAGCCTCATCACTAGTGTGTATTATCTGCAATGTTTGCTGTATTAATTGTAAATGTCTTGCTCAAAACTACAACCCTTGTATAAATATAATCTTTAAACTATTGCAACCTAGATTGCTATTGGAGCTTTTCTCCCCAGGACTCCATTGAAAATGTGTTCAAATGGCCCAATGGACTATCCTGGTAAACCAACTGCAAATAAATAAAATCAAATAAATGTAGATCTTGCCACGGCTTTCAACACCATCCCCCACTCTGGAATTATAGATAAACCCACTAAACTAGATATAAATCGCCATGAACTACAACATAGGTGGTAGTATACTTAACACTGAAAGTGTGATAAGAGACCTTGGGTCACAGGTGGACAGTGGACACACCTGTGATAATCACATCCCCACAGTAGTCAGGAAATCCTTCTACGTGGCACACCTCATCACAAAAGGTGTCTCATGCAGAATAGAAGAGGACATTGTTCCCCTCTACTCATCACTCACTAGATCCATAATAGAGTACAATGCCCCTTTTGCTATGTACCTCACAAGACATCTACAACAACTGGAAAGCCTGCAGAAATACTTCACAAAGAGGATTAGCGGCCTGAAATACATGCCATACACAGACCGTCTCAAAATGCTCCAGCTGTACTCTCTCGCATATCGCCTACTCAGAGGTGATCTCTGCCTAACATACAAAGCTATGTCAAACACAGAGCTGTTGGACATGCTCCACGTAAAACACTCACAATCCCTCTGATCTTCGGCCCCAAAACCCAGAGTGAAATACAAAAGGAAGGGGTGTATCCATTTACCTTATGGATACCCACACCTTCAGGTTAGCGGCACAGCATGAGGCCTTGGAGCCCATGCGAGTGCAACTAACATTGGGCAAAGCTGCTTATCAGATTGTAGCCTGCTACAGATCACCTACCTTGTCTCAGGAACCTCACTCAGTATTCCTGAGAACACTGGAAAATATAAAGGTCCTACCAAACACCATTATATGAGGAAATTACAACTACCCAAACATTGACTGGGAGAATTACTCGTGTACAATGTCCTTTGCCCAAATCTTCCTAGAGTTTAAAAACTCAAATGCCCTGGAACCTGGAACAGCTGGTCACCATGCCCACTAGAGGTGACAACATACTGGACCTGATCATCACCAACATGGGGTACCAGTGTTCCACACTAGAGATAAACCCCTTGCTGGTAATATCAGACCATAAAGTAATCAGAGTGGATATCCACACCCTCCCCACTGCCCCAGTCAAGGAAACCACTGTGAAGAAATTTTCAAAAGCAAACTGCAACTTCTCAAGACCAAAGTGGAAAGTTCCAAAGCCCCCTTGCTATAGGATAATGCTATACAATCTGCGTAATCATTTACAAGTGCATTCTATGAGCATCTACAGGGATGCATGGATCAAAACATCCCAAATAAAACCAAGACACACTCCTCCAAAAAGAAGAAACCAATCTGGTGGTCATTGCCCATAAATAAGCTATACAACAGAAGGAGGAAACTAACACATGATAGAGCAAACTTCACAAAAGGAAAGGCATCACTGATCATTATTAGGAAGAAACAATGATCACTCATAAAATAATCCAAGGCCAGTTTCTAAAGACAAATTGCCAAGGAATCTAAGAATAACAACCACAAAGCCTTCATTAGCTATACTAAACATTTAGGTGGCAACTCTCAAATATGCTGTCAGCTACTGCAAAATGGCAAAAAATACACTGAACCAACTGACATTGCCCACATTGTGGCGGACAAGTTCAGTGCAAACTTCAACCCCCCCCCTCACCCCCAAAAGGGCCTGTGCCCATCCCAGAAGAATGCAGAGCCCCAGACTTCATGGACATGCAGGTAAAAACAGCCCTCTCCAAAGCTAAGAACACAGCGTCAATGGGACTGGATGTGTCCCAGGCTGCATCTTACACCAGCCCCAAAAGGAACTACACCCTCGCCTACATTCACTGTCCAGACTCAACCTTACCACAGGCTATGTACCCAAAGAATGGCATACAGCAACAGTCATCCAGCTCCACAAAGGTGGTGCCACAACAGAATCTGGAAACTATTGCCCTATAGGCCTACTCAGCCTAGTCTGCAAAGCTATGGAGCAAATTATCATGGAACCCATAAACAGAGACATTGGGAACCTCCAGACACTGGACTGTACCCAATTTGACTTTGTTAAAGGCAGATCCTGCCTCCTAAACCTAGCTGACTTCTTTGAAACATTTACTAAGAACATAGATGGAGGTGAAAGTAGTCCATACAGCCCACCTGGACCTCACTAAGGCCTTTGACACCATTCCCCACTCTGGCATCATGGACAAGCTTACCAGCTTGAACATTAACCCCTATGTCACAAGATGGGTGGCCAACTGGCTCACAGATCAAACACACATGGTCAGAGTTGTGGGTGCCATGTCCGACTCTAACCCAGTCACAAGTGGCATCCCACAGGTCTTGGTCCTGGGACCCCACCTATTCAGTAGATACTGCTCAGAGGTACAGGCAAGCATGGGAGGAGTATGGCTGACCAAGTTTGCAGATGACTGCTAACTGTGGTCCATAATCGACTCTACGGCTGACACAGACATCCTCCAGAAGGGTCTTACAGAGACAGATACCTGGTGTCAAAACAATGCCCTCAAGCAGAATACCAAAAAATGCATAGTCATCCCCTTTGGATAAAACAAAGTGCCCACAAATTACCACATAGGTGGTAATCCAGTATGTATGGAGAATGTAATTATGGACCTGGGACCCAGGTAGATAGTACACTCTCCTTTGATGATCACATTGCCAAAGTGTTTAGAAATTCCTTCTATGTAGCCCACCTAATGTAACCCACTTTATCAAGTTTGATGATGTCACCATCCTACAAATATACCTGTGGAAAGGAGAACTCCCAGTAATGTGTATAGCACATTGTGTAAATGTGTACTGCTCTAGTATCATAAAGTAATTAGGGAGGGGTTTGAATCCTGCACTTGCCAACTGTATGAGTGTGTGTGTGCCTCTGTGGAGAGGAGCACCCTTTTTGAAGACTACTGAAACACCTTAAAAGTGGTATACTCATCTTTGTCAAGTCTGATGATGTCACCATCCTACAAATATACCTGTAGAAAGGAGAGCTCCCAGTAATGTATATAGTGTGTCCTGTAAATGTGTACTGCTCTAGTATCATAAAGTAGTTCAATAGGGGTTTGAATCCTGCACTTGCCAACTGTGTGTGTGTGTCTCCTTGGAGAGGAGCAATATATTTGAAGACTACTAAAACACCTTAAAAGTGGTATACTCATCTTTGTCAAGTCTGATGATGTCACCATCCTACAAATATACCTGTGGAAAGGAGAACTCCCAGTAATGTGTATAGCACATTGTGTAAACGTGTACTGCTCTAGTATCATAAAGTAATTAGGGAGGGGTTTGAATCCTGCACTTGCCAACTGTATGAGTGTGTGTGCCTCTGTGGAGAGGAGCACCCTTTTTGAAGACTACTGAAACACCTTAAAAGTGGTATACTCATCTTTGTCAAGTCTGATGATGTCACCATCCTACAAATATACCTGTAGAAAGGAGAGCTCCCAGTAATGTATATAGTGTGTCCTGTAAATGTGTACTGCTCTAGTATCATAAAGTAGTTCGATAGGGGTTTGAATCCTGCACTTTCCAACTGTGTGTGTGTGTCTCCTTGGAGAGGAGCAATATATTTGGAGACTACTAAAACACCTTAAAAGTGGTATACTCATCTTTGTCAAGTCTGATGATGTCACCATCCTACAAATATACCTGTGGAAAGGAGAACTCCCAGTAATGTGTATAGCACATTGTGTAAATGTGTACTGCTCTAGTATCATAAAGTAATTAGGGAGGGGGTTGAATCCTGCACTTGCCAACTGTATGAGTGTGTGTGTGCCTCTGTGGAGAGGAGCACCCTTTTTGAAGACTACTGAAACACCTTAAAAGTGGTATACTCATCTTTGTCAAGTCTGATGATGTCACCATCCTACAAATATACCTGTAGAAAGGAGAGCTCCCAGTAATGTATATAGTGTGTCCTGTAAATGTGTACTGCTCTAGTATCATAAAGTAGTTCGATAGGGGTTTGAATCCTGCACTTGCCAACTGTGTGTGTGTGTCTCCTTGGAGAGGAGCAATATATTTGGAGACTACTAAAACACCTTAAAAGTGGTATACTCATCTTTGTCAAGTCTGATGATGTCACCATCCTACAAATATACCTGTGGAAAGAAGAACTCCCACTAATGTGATAGTGCGTCATGTAAATGCGTACTGCTCTAGTATCATAAAGTACTTAGGTAGGGGTTTGAATCCTGCACTTGCCAACTGTATGAGAGTGTGTCTCTCCTTGGAGAGGAGCAACCTTTTTGAAGACTACTGAAACACCTTAAAAGTGGAATACTCATCTTTGTCAAGTCTGATGATGTCACCATCCTACAAATATACCTGTAGAAAGGAGAACTCCCAGTAATATGTATAGCGCGTCGTGTAAATGTGTACTGCTGTAATATCATAAAGTAGTTAGGTAGGGGTTGGAATCCTGCACTTGGTAACTGTGTGTGTGCTCCACATGTGTGCCACTGTTGGACAATGTATCATAGGTTTTGCTTTTACTACTGTATGACATGTCGCAATGACAACAGTATGTGCATTACACGTCAGGTTGCTGTGTGGCAAATACATATACATACATGTGACCTCAATTATTTCATAAGTGGGAACCTTGCTTTCTCCATGTACACATCTGTTATCTTTGCCAGAGTGTGCTGCCGCTTTCCAGACCTTAGGTCACATCTGTATGCTTATGACAAGCCTAGCCACTGCAGTGATCCCTGGCCTACGTCATTCGTTTCACATACACTCATTACGGTTTCTATTGAATAGTGTGAGTGAGGGTTTATGCCTGAGGTATATTTGAAACCTGTTCAAAAGCAGTAAAGTCTGTCAAAGATGTTTATTTATTATAGGTGTGCAACAACCTTTGTGGATATGCATGCAGACCCCCTTATTGCTTATGTGATCCACAGAGGGATTACCAAAACCCTTTGGAAATGTGATTATCAAAGGAGAGATGACTTAACACATGGCTCTATGTATACATCGGTACCTGTTCCACATTTTGGGGGCTACTACCTATGTGGTACTCTGGGGATACTATGTTTTGTAAAAGTGGATGACTATGCTTTATTTGGCTTATAGCTTTACAGCATGGGTTTGACACCAGGTATCTGTCTGTATGATACCCTTTTGTAGGATGTGTGTGTCATCTGGAGAATGCATTATAGCCCACAGTATGCATTGCCAAACATGGCCAGTCATATCCCTACTGTGTTTGCTTGTACCTAAGAAAGATATATGCCAAACAGGAGTGGTCCCAGGACTGAGTGCAGGTGAATACCACTTATTACTGGCATAGAATAGTACTTGAAGGCTGCAAATGTTACTGTGTGTCCTACATCTGTGTGTCAGTTGTCAAGCCATCATCTAACAATTGTTTATGGGCAGGCTGTTGAGGTTATGTATACTACCAGAATGCAAACTAATGACAGATAGTAACAACAGTATCACCCACAGCACAGTGTCAAACCATGTCATACACAGATGTGTACTCACGTTCCAAAATGTGTGTAGTACAATGCATACTGGCCACCAATAGAAACTATGAAGTGTTAACACTGTCTAATACAGGGCATGTCACCCTGCACATGTCTCCAATATGCACGTACATGCAGACAGTGCACCTCAACCATGTTCACAAATGTACACCTGAAAATCTGTGCTGCATACATCCCACACTTACTGTCCACTCTATAACACATGCTGACAAAACTACACACATCAGCCAAGTGGCACATGGGCAGACAATACACAATTGGAATAAACATTGGTGCAAACAATACGGCATTGATAGTTATAGCTTTAATGCATCATGCCAGCTCAGCTACACCTTCAAGGATATCATTACACTTTACTGCTGACAACATGCTACACATTAAAACATTGCTATACTGTAATAAAGTCACCCTGTGCATCAGCACCAAGTTAGCCTGTTCCTGCATCAATGTTACAGATGACAGGAGGTGGCACAAGTTTCATCATATGCACAGGGTGTGTTGTTGGTTTGCCAGAGGGCTACATTGGGCCATACAATGGACATGTGTGTGTGAGTGTGTGTGTGAGGGCCAATACTACTGTTATGGGCCAATGTGGATGTAATGTGTGCAGATATGTGTTTGCCCTAGGTGTCTGGTTTATGTGTGTGTGTCTGCATGCACACAGTTCCATCATGTGGCTGCCATATATGGGGATTTGTGGGACAGCTACAGACTGTACCTGGCAGGCTTTACAGATCACCATCTCTGGCCACGGAAACGGGACCTGTGCCTGGCAGGGGTGCTACAGACAGTATCAGGTACTAATCCAGACTGGGTACTATCCTCAGTGGTTGACATATGTCCACTGGATCCAGGTCCCTGTTGGGACTGGCCAGAGCCATGTGCATGTGGTCTTCTAGGATGGTCTATGGACAGCCCCCCAACATTGCAGGGGCTGGTACTGGCACTACGGTAGCGGCTATGACTTGTTGGACATCCACGGCGACTGCCAGCTGATGATGTTGCTGGCATACGTCCACATCGACATCTCAACCATCCCGCACTGTTCTGACACATGGACATGACATTGTGGAGGACATCTAATGTCTCACCCCAACGTCTATCAATGACCTCAGTGTAATTACATATGGCGCCTGCTAGGTCACGGATACTGTCATTTACAGAGGTGTTATGAGCCCTCTGTGCCCTTAGTCCCTGTCTGGTGTACCGCTCCATATGGGCCTGTACATCCATGACAGCCTGGAACATGAGTGTGGTTGTAAGAGTTGTGGCACGTCTTCCAGGGGCATGATGACCAGCAGTGCTCTGATGATAACCCCTGGGCATCTGCCTATGTGGTACCATTCCAGACATCTGGCTATGGCTGCTGTGTCCTGATGCATGTGCCATAGATATCACACTTTCCTGGCCAGTGCCGACTGTACACTGTCCCTCTGCTAAGGACATTGGTGATGATGGATGTACAGGCAGTATGACTGTGTGCATGGATGGGGTTGAGACTTGTGTACTGTCAATTAGTGGCCCAAAAAAACAGACCCTGACAAACCTGCCTGTGCCTCAACACACCTATCCTCATTATCACTATCTGTGTCAGTGACATCAGGCTCCCTGCTGCACTGAACTAGCCCCACCTCAGCACCTGTGAGAGGAAAACAGGAAACATAGTTTAAGACCTGTACATGATGTCAGACCACATGCACACATGCACATGCACACACACAAATACACTCCTCACTAAAGCAGACACACACACACACACACACACACACACACACACACACACACACCACCAGCAATCTCAGAACATACTCAATAGCAGTTGATGGTGCGGTAGAGTATCACAAGCAAAACAGTCATATCACACGTCGGTATGCAGGACATGTGCTGCTCAACAGCATGCAGTGCAAGTGTAGACAGTCCTTGTTACTAACAGTATATATGGCTTTGATGCATGTGTTTTCTTGTTCGGTGAGTGGCCTCCCCCTGGAACGCAATGCATACATGGACACAACATTGCTGTGCAAGCATTCAAAACTTTGTAATGTACTGTGCACCATCACTCACAGGTCTACATACCATGGCTGGATGTGTATCTGTGTGTCTCATAGATATCCAATTCTGATTAGAGCCTCTGTGTCTTTAGCAAATAATTGTGGACACAGTTTTAGCTCATGCATGATGTGTATACACACAAGATCAGTGGTGCATGTATAACTGATGGAATACCATTGGTCCACATACCCAGTGTACAGTAGTTATGGTGAGTGTAGATCATATTGTAGACCACATACCCAGTGTACAGTAGTTATGGTGAGTGTAGATCATATTGTGGACATGCCAGTGTCATCCATGACATGGCATACTAAAACACAACTGCAAATTTAAACATCACACATACCCAATGTGTGTCATATGACCTAGCCACTCAGTAGTATCACAAGACATATATGTGTCAGTGGTGCAAATGGTGATTGGTATGCATATTGTTTAGAGGTGCATATGTTTGCACACACACAACATTGAGGTGTATAGCAATGAAAGTTATGTGTAGTACTGTGGTTACAATAACTGGATGGGGTGTAGTACCATACACCATCATCATAAAGCATCATGTGGTCACTCAAGGCTACAAATGTGCCCTAAACCAGAACCTATCATGCTGTACTGGAACTGCACCACCATGGCTAGATTCACCATTTCACAACCAGTTGTTACATGGGTTTGTAAGGAGGCCAATAAGGAGCATTCCCTAACATGAATGTGTTGTGCATTGCAGAGTGTTTCACTGCCCCATGATAGGCCTCTACCACTTAGGTATATTATGTGTGCTGTGTGGATGACATTTGGGATACTGGAGTGTGACTTTACAGAGGGTTTGTGAATCCTTCATGTGTAGCATGTTAACATGTTCTGTGTATGACATAGTTGTGTATGTTATGTGCATGTTGTGTATCGACTCTGCCTATCCAATGGTCACTACAGTGTAGCCACATTTGTCTGAGATGGTCTGTGTATTGCATGTGTTTGAGGCAGCTAATCACATTAGTGAGATGTGCGTGGTCTCACAGCAAACATGCACAGCATGCATTATGGGTAGGTGTGTTACATGTGTACATGGCCTACACCTTAACTATGATATGCACTTTTTATTTGCAATAATAAATGTAGAACACACTCACCAGCATCTGTCTGCTGCCTTGCTGTCACACCAGAGGTACCTACATAGATATGAGACAGTTTGTCAGTGGCGACAACTGTGGCATTGCTACTGTGGGTTTGCAATCTTACAGTAGAACAACAGTTTACATTCACAGGCCTACAGATTATGTTCCAAATTATCAGTATTGCACAACAACAGGCTCCACATCTTCTAACTACACAGTACACATCTCACATATGCATGATCTACCAATAGAGGTAACAGTAGTCTACAGATATGCCATGTTACCTGCATGCTCCATGTGTTCTTGCTGGGTGGCTCCAACCTCCATCATGGTAAACGTCTGCTGCTGTTGTTGTTGGGCAGGTGCCACTAGGCTCAGGAGCAGCTCCTCCACTGTGGTGAGGGGGTGATGGATGTTAACCCCACCACCTGTTGCAAGCTGTTGTCTCCGTACATCAGAAGCACGCTGACGGACATATCTAAGTAGATCACTGCAGTGGTGGTGTACCTGCTCATATGTCCTGTTATGCAGGCCTACCTCGTTTAGCCTCTGGTCAACATCTTGCCACATTGCAGTACGCTCCTGCTGGTCTTGGCTGATTCTGGAGAATAGTAGGCTGTAGTGCTGAATCATACAGCTGGTAAGAATCTCATCTTCAGCACTACTGTAGCTAGGATTTCTACTGTGTGCCATGATCCCTGGAAGACATAAAGAAAAAACATGTATGAGCAAGTCATATGGCACATTTAACATTATACAGTACAGATATCACTGAACTGCCATATATAGCAACCTATTAGCTGACTGAGATTAAACACTTTCACTACCACTTATCAGTGCTCACCCCACAACTGCTTGAAAGTGCCTGGCATGCTTTATATAATAAACCATGTTCTGCACAGCAACAAAATAAAATCACTATATAAAACTATACAAGAGTACCTGGCACACTGTATGCAACACAATGCACCACCTAGCCACAGCAAATATAGATCAAGCCAATGCATAAAGAAATATGTTATCCATCGCAATTTTGTAAGGTCCAGTTATAGTATTACCATTATACCACACAACCTGTTGATGGCAAACCCGTGGCCAAAATATGTGCACAATTGTGAATATAGGTGGTATACTGCTGTAGTAAACTATAAATGTTGCTAGATATGCAGTTATATGTTGTAACACACATATGACAGAGGACATGTTACAGGCATACCCACACACACATCAGACATAATTACAAGACACAAAGGTGTGGCAACCCAGATACGCTTTACGTGTGTACCATACAGCACTGTGTGTCAGTACTTACAAAACCTTAAGCTTGAGGAATGTAATCTGTGATGACTACAGGGACCACACAAAACAGTGGTTCCAAGCAATGTGGACATACACCATACTTTGCTGTTTAGGCCCAGAGCTTCAAGTAGTACTACAGTACATAAAGGATTTGGATTCAACATCAGTGCCAGTCAATAAGCATATGTGTAGTGCTTTAGCCTCCAATGACACACCCCAGTTAACACCAAGGGACTACATCAGACTGTATGCCATAGTGCTTTATCTGCCTAGCAACAGCATACACAGCATTTGCTGGGATCAAAGCAAGGACCCATAATACCATGACAGAAACAGTTTCCCACTAAGCTATCCCACAAATACACATCTTTGACATATTCACCAACACATTGACCATCACACTCAGTCAACTTTACATAGAATATATTGCAACAAGTAGATGTGGGTGTGTATGAGTATATATGACTCTCTCTCTCTCTCTGTGTATATATATATATATATATATATATATATATATATATATATATATATATATATATATATATATATATATATATATATATATATATATATATATATATACATAAATACATATACACATCCATTGGTGTACATATACATATAGGCACATATACAGTCCACCTTTCATGGTGGGAATATCAATTATACAAAGGATGTGAGGTATACAGTAATGTAATAATATCGCACAGTTTTATGAGAAATGCATTGAAAGTGTTCACAGCCTAGGTAGCTTTAGCAGGCCTCACTGGCTGCAACATTGCAAACAGAACAAAACACCCACGGTGTTTAACCACCACATGTCATATACCAGCACTGTATGCTGTCTTGTGTGTCACACACTAAAACCTACATACAAATATGTACATAACAACCTTCACCAACATATATATGTCCACCCTTAACAAACAGTTGCAATATGTCCCTTGCTCTATGCACATATACAGATGTTAATATATATGACACATATATATCTCTCCATATGTGTGTGCCATACACACACAAGGTCCACACTGTTGTAAGTCCCTGGACCTCACAGCTGAACTGTTGGGCCTTGCTGCAACATGAACAGGTGTCACATGTGAACACACAGTAACATTAGAGGGGGTATATATAGCTCCAAATGCTAGATTAGCATACTAGCCTGGTACAGCAGTTGCCACTGCTAAGCTACACTTTAATATGACTATCATGCATGTGTTACTCTGTCACACCCATGTTTATATAAATGTTTGTGCTAATCCCCCAAACAGCCATTGGCCATACTACTGTACAGAACACAGATAACATGGATAAGATGTTTGACATTTAATGCTGAGCTACACATTTCACAGTTATGTCCCACTGCCCACAGGTACACACTGAATTATCCATGGCAGTAGTTAAGCAGGACATCTGTACATAGATACGTACTGCTGCCACATATGAATGGTTCACATTATGTAGAGTACTCTTCAAAAACATCTACTACATGCCAGTAAATACATATCTGTTACATACCTTTCCTTTGTATGAGTTGATATTATTTCTTTTCTTTTTGCTTTTCACTGTCTCTCTCTCTCTCTGTTAGTCTCTGCAATAGAATGATTGAGTTTGTTGGCAGCAATTACAGCCTGCTTTTATAGGTATTTGCACATGTGCATGTGATGGCCTCTGCACCAATTGGTGGCCACCATTTGCTACTTACATGCAGCCTGCTGTGTGGTAATTGCAGTAATCACTGTCATAGCAACCCAATGCTATAAATTGCTAACTCAGGTAGGCGTGGCCCTTTCAGCTTTCCAAGATGGGGATCATGCCTGTTTGCTGTGGACATTGTTGTTTAAGGCAGAAGATTGGTATAGTTCTTATATCTGAAGCCAGCAGTGTAGCCAGTGATTTAAATTTTGTACTCAGACCTGAATGTTGCTGCTTCCAGTACACAATTGTCAGTGTAGAATTGTACTCACTCCTCAAAATGCTAACCCAAGATACATGGGAGTATGTACTTTCTTTTCTAATTGTACAATTAACTGCCATACAAAACTAGTTGTTGAGATGTATTCCTTTGGCAAGTGAATTGTTTGTGAACTGCTATACTGTGAATATTAATTTACTCACTTCTGAACAGTTTGTGCTTTTTTAGTGTTGACATTAGCTTAGGCTGCTCAAGAAAATTGGACAAATTTCAGTACTGAGTATGCCTACCTACATCCTTGGTAGACCCTGAACACACAGGTATATTCTACATTTGGGTAGGGGTGCAGAAGTACAGAAAGCATTATGTATTATTGTGTGAATTTTATCTTGCTGGACATAAAGGGTTGCTGTGTACCTGTTAGTTTATCAAGGCAAGTGGTCTGTCTGCGTAGCTCCCAACTGTGGACCTATCCACATGGTAGCCAGATGTTAGCCTGTTATTCTTTGTGCACCACACCGATCTTTTCAGCACTGGAACAATGGCATTGTTACAGTTGGTTGCTACCACTACATGGCTACATCCTTTTGTATTTCAGTGTTGTACTCCTACATAAGAGTATGCTTCTGGAACTCCTTCCAAAGCTATTTACACAGTGTGTAACAGCAGAAAAGCTGATATGCCTGTGTGTGTCTGCCTCTGCCAGGCCTCTCAAACACTCAGGTACATATTTGAACAGACTCAGGGAAAAGTAGGTAAAAGTGAGGTACACCTTTAAAATATTAGTGCCATTAAGTTGAGACTTTGAGAGAACCAGAGCATATGGATTAATACACCTTTTCTGAAGTACAAGCAGTGTTCAACTCTTACTTATTGTCATTATTCATTAAGTGTAATTCACCACCTTTCTGGCCAACATCAGTACTTTTCAGAGGGATTCAGAGGGACACAGCTAAAATTTGTTTCAAAATCAGGAACATCCCTGAAAATTAGGCACAGTTGGGAGATATGGCCTCTGCCCTAATCAGATATGTCAGTGTTTGTCCTGCTATGATACTGTGTAGGGGTTGTAAAGTGCTGCTGTAACATTATTTCCTGCTAGAATGGCTGCTTTTCTTATCACAGTCATGTAATGCAATTCCACAACAACTGCTGATAAAGATCCACAGAACAAGTTGTGTGTTAATGGCATTCCTATTTTTCCTTTACATTCACTCACTCTGATGCATGATATATTTATTTCAGCACCAACTTGTTTAATATCTGCCATGGCTTAGTGGTACTTCATGCGGTGTAGTGTGTACAAGGTCCCGTGTTCGAGACTGACAGAGGTGTTTTATTTTGCTGCTGAGCAGAACAAGGGCCCTCACATACAGAGTGACTAAGGCACTTTTAAGCAGTTGTGAGTGGGTTTGCGCAGGGTTGCGTGATGCTTAGCAATGCTTAGCAATGCTTAGCTAAGCGCAAACAAGTGCACACTCGCGCAAACCCGCTAACTACTGCTTAAAAGTATTTACTCCCGCTAGCCCCTGCACTCATTTCTTTGAAAGAAAAGAAAATGGAGAGATAGGAAAGTGGTGAAAAAGGGGCACAAAGAGGGAAGGACAGTAGGAAAAACAGCTCGGGATGTGCAGGACAGGTGTAGGGAAGGTCCATAGCTGCCCATTTCTTTAACAGCAACATCTGTGCATATGTAATAAATTTGGAGGGAACTATGAAACCTTCCACCCCTGAGAGAGGGGTGAGGACAACAAAGTATGTTGTACTGCCAATTAAATTACATTTTATGTGTCCAGCAGACATGTGTGCAAAATGGGCAGCTATGTATGGGGCATATTTTTTTTTGGGAGCAGATTGCCCTTTTTTTTTTTCAGGTGAGAGTGAAATGTGGGGTAGGGGAAATAGGTATATTTGGGAAGGTAGGTTGGGGAGGTAAACAGACAAGACAAACAAGACACATACAGGGGCGGAATATGACACATGTCGTGGGTGAACACCATTGACGGGGAAGGATGTTTGGAAAATGCAAGCCCATGAGCCCACAGATGGCAACAGTGGAACTGAGATCCCCACCCATGGGCAGTCACCACTGCACCTTCACAGCCCAGAGGGTGGCTGTGCTGGGTGCTGTGTAGGAAGGGGCAGGCTCACCTGTGAGTCGTGCCACTCGTGCCTCAAGCTGGCGTAGAGGATCAGCGACAGAATGCTCGATCTCTCTACGCACCACAGCCCGGACCGTTCGGAGGGTGATAGGTGGCCCTCCTCCGCCCACACTTGCAATGCTTCCACCTGAAGGTGGCACAGGGCCAATGGAGGAGGTGGTACCAGGCTGGGCACCAGACCTGCTGGTGCCAGGTGCCATCGCCAGCTGAGGTGGGACATGTTTTGGAGGATTTCATGAAAATATGGGTTAGTAACAGTCAACAGCATTCCCAATTAGTTATAACAGCATGCAGAAGTATTCCCATTAACCCAACACACCAGAGTTCCAACAGTTGAACAGCAAGTATAACACATGCATATATAGGACAACAGTGGACATTACAACAGCATGCAGGTTTAATTGATGGCAACAGGCCACCAATATTGTGGTATTTGAACAGGGCACATGCATCAAAATAAATGCAGATATTTATAAACCAATAGGACATATGTCCCAACAAATGTTTTGAGATTAGACATACCCATTGAGGTGTGGATTTGCATTTTTTATGCACATGCAGTAGGGTGGAAAAGGATAGCTCCATTAACAACTTATATATCCTTCTAGTTTATACTACATTCCTATTAACTGCAGTTATATGTCCCCTACATGTATTATTACACTACCCAATTGTCCTTAAATTGTGAAATGGGTTTTGCTGGCTCTTTATATACATGAGCTGTATCTGACATACAAATTGTCCGGGATGCAGATGTTACTGCTACATATTTTGTGAGTTGCTCAGACACACTACTGCTGAGATGGTACACTGACAGCTCTACTTTCCTATAATTATCTAGCTATGTTCAGGTGAAATTATCAGTTATATGTTAACAGCTCCCTACATTTCTGGCAGCACACTGACATTTCTGGGGAACACAATATCAAGCTACTCATGTGCCAGATTAACCCGTACATGCTGGGCATGAACCAACAGTTGAGGACTGTAAATATGGTTAAAGGCTACTGGCACTCCCTTCATCCACTTTATATGGGCCTACCCAAGTGTGGGTTAACAGTGCTTAATACAACAGTACTATTTCTATAATGCAAGAGTACAACATCATATCAAAGAAAATGACACAGACACACTCCAGGAATTATACCTTTATTAAAGACTTAAAACACTTTTCTAGAGGCTCTCTCATTTATTTTATATAACAATACATGCAGAATAATTATTAAAGAATTATTATACCTTTATTTATTGGGTTAAAACACTTTTTTCAGGCTCTCTCTTATATTTTATATAACAGTACGTGCAGAATGATTACTAACCTGCCTGGTGGCGCAGCCTTAGCAGCCTATCTGCATAGGCTTGCTGGTTCGCAGCGCGGACACCTGCAGCTGTGAAGTAAATGAAGTGATATTGAGACATACCTATCCATAGTATAGACTAGAATAGCAATTCTTACATACTTAATTCCATGGCTATTTACTCAGTAGTAGGGCATTTTCCATCCCACGGGCCTCCTGGATCCACTGGTCCAGTTGATCCTCCTTGCATCTCTTCAGGTCTGCGTGGTGGTGTCTCACCTGCTCACCAGTCCGAGGGACGCCTGTGGCACTGGTGAGTTCATGAGCTAGATGGTTCCAGGCTTCCGCTTTGTATTGGGTGTCCTGGTACTGGCCCCGCAGAAGTCTATCCTCACGTTTATGGACAAGGAGCCAAACCATTACTTTTGACTCCTCAATGCCTCAACATTGCGCTCGAAATCAAGAGCCCTCTCCAGCACCAGCCATGCTGCCTGCAGATGGGAGCTACAACCAGTTATGGCAAGTATTCCCGCCTATGGAGCTTAAATATGCCTCATTTACTGCAC
The DNA here is from genome assembly GCF_019279795.1 of Protopterus annectens. Lineage (NCBI taxonomy): Eukaryota > Metazoa > Chordata > Ceratodontiformes > Protopteridae > Protopterus > Protopterus annectens. The sequence goes on from NC_056739.1 coordinate 1,494,781,494, forward strand.
TTATTTGTGATTGGCCAGTTTTGAAAAACTCTGCTAAACGCACACCTGCTTAGCAATGGGTAAACTTCCATTGATATGTATGTGTGTGTTGAAAGCCCATGGTTGTGAAATGCTGTCATGGCTTAGTGGTTCAGTACTGTGATTATGGTGCACAGTATCCCGGGTTCAAGCCCTGTCATTGCTTTTTATTTTATTACTGGCCAGACCGGCTAGGAGGCGTGGCTGTGTTTAGCCGACTTTGCTCAACTTTGCCCGACGTTGCTCTACGTTGCTCCACATTGCTCTACGGTGCTCTACATTGCTCGATGTTACCCGATGTTGTGCTAGTTAGTGTGGTGCACAGCTACGCACAAACATATTCTGTTTGTGCTAGTTTGCACGATGCGCAGCTCAGCGCAAAGCCATTGCGCTAGTTAACGCAGTGCTCAGCTACGAGCAATTACATTTAAATATGTTTAATACTGGTAAACTTTGCTTAGCAGTGCTTCACATTGCTTAAGCTACGTTACTCATGCATCCATCAGTATGCATAACCATTTCACCTTTTTATATATATATATATATATATATATATATATATATATATAAAATTTGTTCACTACTACATAGGCCATTTCAATGCTTTTTACAAAAATGTAAATGATAAATGTCAGGAATTATTTTTATATACAGATTTCCAACAGAAAATAGAGGGGGGAGTGGTGAGACTCAAACCAGGAATGCCTCCTCTTTGTGCGAAGGCTCTTCTACTATGCTATCGCTATTTCACTTAATTTGCATATAAGTTTCTTATTATCCTCTTCGGTGTCTAAACTGCTAACTGTAGCTAAGCAATGGGCAAACCCGTGCAAACACGTGCAAATACAGGCAGCTATATCGGAGATAATTAAAAAAAAATTTTTACATTTTATAATTGTACAGGGGTTTAGAATGTGGGGGAGTGTAGTGTTGGGTATGTACACATTTGAGCCAACTCACTCATGTAAGTAGACATTTTCCGAGTGTCAGACTTGCAGGGGCATGGATTTTTGGACTGCTCAGCAGTCCGACATGCCCCCTTCACTCGTGCATGCTCCATGTTAGCCTTAGAGTTGAGGCAGCGCACCCTCATTAATATGCATGGCGCACTGCCATCTTACTTTTAGACTGACTCTTCCGTGTAAGACTAATCTAGTCTTACATGGAGGATTAGTTAATCCTGGGGAGCTAGTAAGGCCAATACTCTCAAGCCTCTATAAAAAAGTGGCATATGTATTCTCATGAGATATTATTAAATGCACTAATTAATATTCTCATGATTTGTCCAACTGCTTTTTCGGTAACTAATACTTTACTGAAATGAAACCAGAAACATAGCCAGTTTTGTGTTCACTTACAAGGATTGATATAATTATGAACAATTTTTAAGTGTACACAAATTTCTAAAAGGGTGTGTAAGAGGACATGGTTCTTAATTCATCAAACAGCTGACTATTTATTTTTAGCAATGCTTATCAATGAAAATATCTGCTGTTTTGATTTGCATTCTGTTAATCTCTGTGGACTTAGTTCCCGGAGACTGCTAACTCTTGCAGATGTTTCATGAATAGTTTGCTTGTTAGTTCTTTGTACTTTAACCTGATCTTTCTCTCCTTCTTTCTATTATTTTACAGAATTCTGACTTTTCAAATCCTAACTGTGTGGGTATTGAAGGAGTCCTAGAATCATACTACCACACTTTAAGGACTGTCCAGCTCTATGGACCAACCAACTTTTCTCCGGTCATCACAAAGACAGCAAGGTGAGCAGACAGCAGTGTTGAATAGCCATTCAGTTTATGTAACACTGAAATATCCATGGCCAGATCAATTTCACACTCTCCAAATCATTTATAGGTCAAATAAAGCTCATTTGTTGTATTTCTTTTCTCATTTGCTTTGGTGTATCACAGCTTGTCCTACCACTTTTCATTCTGGCTAATCCCTACTCCATTTTTAGATGCAAGATACTGTAACCAAAAAAGGCCTTTATCTCAATGCTCAGGATTAATTGGATTTGTGCTTTGCAGAAAAAAAGTTAAGAGGGTAGCTTTTTTGCACTCTTGTAATCCTGCTTTAAAGAATTAAACATTATTTTCTACTCAGTGACATTCAGCGAACCATGATAGTCTAATAGCAGAATTTATGACCCATATTGTAAATTGTATTTAAGCTGTGCCCAGAATTTCTGAATCTGACCTTTAGTTTCTCTCATTTTTTATTGTTTTCTGCCATGATTATGAAGTTTGGTGAAAAGCCTCTGTCTGATGATAGCTTTTGCCATTGTTCTGTATAATATTTTATCCATCCCACTATTCTAACAACATGTTGATTTTTAATAAAATAAGTGCTTTCAGAGAGGAAATAAATAGGAGATATCCAGTTATTTGTGGCCAAGATGGCTTAGATGTCTGAAATGGAAAGAATAATGACATGAGGCATTTCCAAAGTAAGTGCCTGGGAGTTCATTTGTTGTAGAAGAATCAGACCATTTAAAACATTATGACCTATTGAATAGGTCCATAAGGTCAAATATGTGCACATTCGGAATCCCAGATAAAATTGGGTGTAGATGACATGGTGGTCCATTGCCCGTTACTTGTTTTCAAAGGTTATGGAGGTTGTTGTCATGCACCCTGTAGGAAAGAGAAACCAGAGAGAGAATTAGGCACATCCCTGAAGTGCTTGCAGCATACCTTTCAAACTGCAGACATAGAATGTAGATACAAAGGTTCCTGAAATGCAGGTACATCCAGCCAAAAATATGAGCACCTGATTAGCATAAAGCTTGAATTCCAAATAACACATAACTCTTCCCACTTCCAGTAAGATTATGGAATACTAAACAGAAACACAAGATTAAAATACTAAGAATGACAAAAATTATGTAAAAATGTAAATATTTTATGAAAGACACAGTTCATAATCTGTAGACGTTAACAAATAATATTGAAAAATCTACCTCACAATGTCATTTGTTTTCAAAAAAAGGGAAATGTAGCACTTGGACCATCTTTAATCTTTAAACTATTGGTGACATCAGTATGTTGGTCATATAGTCTGCTTTCCTGTGTACTAAATAACTTAAAATTCATGTGTATTGGGGTAAATCAAGCCTGAAAATAGTATGCATCTCTAACGCAGGTACAGTTGAGATGTCTGACTTGCATTTCCATCCCAGCTTTGTCATTATTATTCCATTTGATTTAAGTGGCAAGTAAGAACAGCTTTAACATAAGTTATAAACAAGAAAGTGATTGAATTTGACAAGGTCATTACTTCAAAAATTTCCTTTACCAAGTAATGGTAGCCCTGAAGAAGCAGTATGTACTCTACTTAAGGAAATTTTAAGATGGTAAGGCAACAGGTTCCCAGCCTTGTTCCTAGAAAGAATTACATTTTCTTAAAGGATTTTACTCTTGTTTATGGTTCCTTTCAATAAATAATCGAAGAGTCTGTAAGAGGAATGCTGGGTTTCCAAAGCTCACCCATGGAGTGTAAGGTAACTAAAACAGAGCACTGTCTTTGAGATCCTTGAATAAAGTATGTCATCAAGTCACTAGTAGTTCAACAAAGCCAAAGAAAACCTATATGAGTGTGAGGCAAAGGAATGTAAAGAAATATTAGAAGCACTTCTAGTCAAACAGTGTTGAACCACAAGTAGTAGTGGTCTTAACTTCAATTTCTATAAATTGATGTGGTTTTATGGCCTTGGTTGCTAGGTGGTCAAGGACTTAAATAACTGATTTTGTGTCATCTGGTAGGAGCAGGATTGTAAGGCTTGGCTTGGGCCTACCTAATAAGATTTGTTGATTTCTTATCATGTGGAATTGTTGTTACTGCTTTTATCCATTACATTTGATGAATATTTCTTTAGTTTTAATGGTTATCGTACTGCTAAGGAGTGTTTCATATACCAAGATTTCCTATTTCCCTTTGTTTCTATTGTTGCTTTATTATTCTGTCATTTGGATAAATCCGCCACGTACAAGTGCTTCTTTTCAGGAGTCACCTGTAGCATTATCTTGTCAAGTGACGTGCAGATTCACACAGTGACGAAAATTACTTAGGTGACTGGGATGGACTGAAATTTTTTGTTTGTTTTTGCAGTTCCATAAGTTAGTATATATAAATATGTCCAAAATGTTATGTGTTTGCATTTTCTTTCATCTTTGTGCTTTCTGACTATCAGAGGTTGAATACATAAATAGTCTTTGTGATAAAAGTTGTCTAGGAAGGCATGAGAGGAACATAAAAATGTTCTGTAAACATGTTTTTTTCTGATCTCCATACCCCCAATTTTATGTCACAGATATAGGCTAGATTTTCCTTAGCGGTCCATATTGTATTATATTTGCTTGTTCTTCACCCTTGCTCCTTCTGGATATAATGAATGAGAAGTTCTTGTTTGGGGGAATCTGTGTCATAAGATTGGATTTCTTTTTGGCATAGATGGCTTTTAGGTTAGCCCTTTTGTGGGTGTAAGGGGTTGAAGGTTCCTTCTTTAGATAGTTATTGATCTGCATATGATGAACCGTCTTATGGGTTGAATAGTCAAGGTCATGGAAAAAAAGGGCAGCTTAAGATGATACTAGGCCTGTCATCAGACAAGTTAAGATGCAGGTGGCTTTTGGGCCACCTGTGGAATAACTTATAGTAAAAGGGAAATAAATAAATGGCAAACAACTTTAGTGCTTGAAAATAATGTTGTTCAAAAAAGGAGCATAGAATAAAAGTAATTATTATTAAAAACTTGTTGTTTCAAAGAGCTAGGGACAGTCATGAGTTTTTGCAGTCCTTTTCTTTCTCTGGCAGGCTATTTAATAGCAAGAAGCCCAGGAACAGATGATATCAGACATCGTTTACATAACTAAAGGACGCTTAATCCAGACTAGCTAATGAGGTTCCTATTATATTTTGTTGCTATTTGTATTGCATTTCCCAAAATTGTTTGGGTTCAAAGGGCCATGGGATGTGGAATGACAGACTAGGTCACAGGACAGAAAAAGGAGCTTCTCATAATTCAAGCTGTAAGGACTGACAAGGCCCTTTGCAATGAGAATGACTCACTCTGTTGGTGTTTTATAAGGCCTTGAGTTCTATCCTTCTGAAATAACTTAATGAAGTAACTCAGGAAGTGATACCACTTTCTTCCTGGGATTCAAAAACTTTAGAGGTTGCTTTTATTTTCTTTATTCCATATAGAATATAAATTGTTTGTTTCCATACTGGCCAGTTGGCTAAATGCCATGATTTCTGGCCCTGTGGGCCAAGATCAGGTGTGGTTTGTTTTAGGAAGAAAGGTGGCTGACATTTCCAGGAGGGTTAGGTTGAAGATGGAACATAATATAAAGAAGCGTAATGGAGTGGTCCTCTGCTGCTTTTAAGATGGGCACTAGACAAGGACTGGATTGTGTTATGCTGGGCCCTTGCATCCATTAACAGCATATTTGCAAAAAGTTTGTAAGTAGTCTGAAGTGATGTGTTAGATGCATAGACTACTGTGGCAGCTCATTTCAGAACAGATAGGTGAGGTGCTTACTTCTCCCACCCTCCACTTTTTCTTGTTCAGTGAGCCCTGGAAGCTGATACACTACAGGTGCAGGGACTACAGAATAATCTTGTAGGATAGTCACGTTGTACAAATATTTTCTGTTTCAGTCAAAATAATTGTGGTTAGACAGATTCAGAGAATCACACTTTTGAATTCAGGGTGTTTGAACTATTCTTTTAATTGGCCCTCTCCAGGTTTTGGGATGTCACTAATGTGATGAGTGATGAAATAGTGTGACTTGTCAAAGGGTCAGTTGTTTAAACAGTTGCAGAGGCCTGCTCCAAGCAGACTAGGTCACTGTTTGCAGGTAGATACCTTAAAGCTTTAATGGACTTGGAATAAACTGATGGAGTTATATTTCTTGAGAAAGAATGTGATATTCCTGGCCTTACCTTGAGATAATTACTGTGGCAGTGCCTGTATCTATCAGAAGCAGTCAACTTGGTGGGAAATGATGGAACTAAAGTTCATCTTTTGTTTGCCCATTGAATTATGTCCTTTGCCTGTATTGCAGCTTGTGTGCATACTGAGCCTTATAACATTCCTATTTAGATAAATGTTAAGGAAGGTTGAGCAGGTGGTAGTACTGATTCCTGCAGCATTATTAATGCATCACTGTGGAGCCTTTTTAATTTTTTTTGACTGTTTATAAGTTCTCTCACTGCAACATCATTGGCCTGTGGGTTCCAGTCGAGAATGCTCAATTAGTATTGGTCAGACATGAATGTAATATACTGGCTAGGTGACTTTTCATGAAGGATTTTAAGTGGAGAGCAAAGGTGAGTTTTATTACAGTTCAAAAGTCTCAATAAGTTTCATAGGTAATTCACACAGTGGATGCTAAAGGGTGTGTGGAAGAAACAATGTGGCTTATTTGTGGTTTGGAACTGTCACAATCCAAAAATATTTTAGTTACAGTACTGGGGTAATATGAAGTGTATCTTCACTCTTAAAAACTTTAGACTACCTGTTTTTTTTTTTTTTGCTGATGGGAGTAAAGCATTTTGAGGAAAATTGTTCTCAAAAATCTGATTACATTAGGGAATATATTGTTTGTGGTATTAAAACTGATTGGTAGGAGATGAAGGTTTAAAGATCTTTTACATGAGCCTGAATGGCTGCAGGAAACTAAAATATTATGCAAATCTGAATTAAAAGTACCAGCACTGACTGCTAAACATCAACGTGTATCCCAGATGGCATAGTGCATTTATTTGTACATTTGGATGAAGGTTCATTGGGAGTTGGTAGTGTTGCCCTAGGTTCTGCAATCCATGAAGGCTGATATTTGGGTAAGGACATGAAAGTAGCAATAGTGAATTATCTGACTAAAGTTTCATGTTTGACATAGAAATTTGAGATGGGCTGATGAGGAGGTTTTTTTTAATAAAGTGTAGGAGTTGGAACTCTGTGTTTCTGTGTAATATCTGTATTTTGCTGAGGTTGTTACCTTAAACAATGTAATTATAGTGTTGCTAGAGATGGAATGTGTATTTTAAAATGTTAATAAAATAAAAAAAGTTTTATGAAAAAGTTTTGAATTTTTCATTATATTTTCTTGTATATTCTACTCCTGTATTAAACTATGACAGTGGCAATTATTGCAATGGAACAGTAACACCTCCAAAATTATCCATAACTTATTTAAAGAAAATCCTGTTCCAATGTTTAAATCTGTATATTACACATTATTTTTAAGCATGAAACTTGTATAAAGTAACTGACAATATGGTCAAGACATTTTCAAAATTAACCTGATTAATTTTTTTAACCAGCGTTACAACACCACACACCATTGATAAACTGATTGCATCTTAGGTAATTGTGTCATACCCCTTTTCCTAATCTATGGTATTCTTTGGCACAGTAGATAGCATTGTTGCCTCATAGCAAGAGGGTCCCTGCTTTGATTCTCGGCTGGGGTGCCTTCTACGTGGAGTCTCCATGTCCTCCTTGTGTTTGTGTGGGTTTCCTCCAAATGCTTCAGTTTTCTCTGATATTCTAAAGAAATGCAGTAGATGAATTGGACACTCTAAATTGGCCATAGGTGTGAGTGTGGGCAAGTGTGGTATGGAAGAACTACTGCTGCAGGGCTAGCTACCTGGTGGTGTAAACTTGGTTCTAGGTAATTGTCACTGTTGAAAGTGACAGTCTGACCCCATGTGTAAAAATGGGAAAAAGGCGCTGTGGATGGATGGATCCCTAACTGCTATCTGTTCCTTCAGCATAACTTTTCTAATGTTACATACCTTTATAACATATCTCATGAACTTTTAAGTCTGCCATTGTTGTCTGTTTCCATGTACCACTATGCCTGCTTGTGACAATTACATAAACCTAACCAAGACATATCATTGCTACATTTTTAGCCAACATTGTTCCACACTATCCTGTTTTTTGTATCACTTTATTGTGCTTGCATATATTTCTGTTTTGACAAAGTTTCTGAACCCAGCACAAGAGTTAACGCTGCATAAATCATCAGCATACAGAATGTAATTTAAACATTGTCACGTATCCTGACTGTAGTCTAACATCAGAAGTCAAGTAAGGAAATGAAGTTCCCCATTCAGCACTCACTCCTTGCACTAGCTTGCAGGTGCACATCAGACATTCACATCTCTTTTTATTTATACAGGATAGCTGCTGAAGTGACACATGGCTTTTTATTTGTACAGGTTAGCTGCTGAAGTGACAGATGGCTCTCAATATTTCGTTTTGTTAATAATCACAGATGGCGTAATCTCAGACATGGCCCAGACCAAAGAAGCTGTTGTGAATGTAAGTATTTTTGCTATATCTGGACAAGAGTCTATGTTTTATTGTTCAAAACAGTCTGAAATCAGATGCTGTCTATGTCCTCTGCCTACACCACTGCAGTGTGTCATACCTGTCATTTTTATTGTGTATTTTAAACAAAAGATGATAGGCATTATTAACTATCTGATGTAGCTTTCTTATAGGTTCATAGGTTCATAGGTGTTTACGAGGCTAATGTCCACAAGGGCCTTTTTAAGCCTAGCCATGCATCCCAAATCTCTGACAAGTTCTGATACCCTTGATAAGTGTAAACATGGGCCTGGGAGATGAACCATTTACAGGTTACCTGTTTGCCTTAGAGACACAGGTGTCAAACCAGAGATTAATTTCCGGTTTCCCATCCAGTTGTCCAAACTGCACTTGAATTGGGTATGCTTCACATGGATGGGGAGTTTGTTCCATAGAAGGGGTAGTGTCTGGGATACATACCTATCTCTCCAGCAGGTCCTATTTATATCACAGGCAATGTTTAAGTCTTTAGAATGGGTAATTCTGCTACTGTTTGTTTTGTGGATATGCAGGAGGTCCATCAGAGTGGGGTCTGATAATGCCCTGTATGCCAGGCATAGATCTCCCCTTAAAAGCCTGTAGGAGGTAGAAAACAGGGATAGGGCCTTGAGGCAGTCTGCATAGGACATATTATGCCCTGTATTCTTTTAGTGAGGAACCTCAGTGGATGCTCCAGTTGTTGCATATGCCTGGTTAGGTACATACCAAAGGGTGTATTGTACTCAATGACAGGTCTCATGAATGCTGAATATGGTGGAACAATGACTTCCTTGGATTTAGATGCCATACCTTTGTTTATAAGTTGTGCAACATAGAATAATTTCTTCACCACTGTAGACACATGATGATCAAAGGCTCGATTACTATCTATGTGTGTCCCTAAGTCCCTGACTACTGGGTCAACTCTAAGGGGTGTGTTGTCAATATGATATTTACCAGGGATGGATGGCTTCCCAAAGGATACTATTGTGCATTTCTTGGCATTTAGTTTTAGTCCATGGCTCTGATACCAGTTGTTTGTCTGTGTCAGCCCCTTCAGGAGAACATTTGTGTCAGTGTGAGATTCAATGACAGCTCCTAATTTGCAGTCATCTGCAGATTTAGTTAGCCACAAACCACTGACATTGGCCTTGACTTCTGAGAAGTAAATGCCAAAAAGGAGTGGTCCAAGGACTGATCCCTTAGGGACTCCATTTGTGACTAGCCCCGTTGTAGAGGTGGACTCCCCAATTCAAGCTTCCTGGGTCCTGTCTGTGAGCCAGTTGGCCATCCACCAGGTGACATATGGGTTTGTATCTAACCTCCTGAGTTTGTCAACAATGCCCGAGTGGGGTATTGTGTCAAATGGCTTGGCCAGGTCAAGGTAGGAGTGTGAATGATTTTGCCCTCATCCATTGCTTTGGTGACCTTCTCAAAGAAGTCCACCGGGTTGAGTCTTGGATCTGTATGGCACAAGAAAAATAGAGAGGCAACTCTCCATGTTATATCCTGTCTGTATGTTATGCAGAACAGAGATAGGTGCTTAGCTGTCCATTCTTTTTGTAACTATTCCTTTCAGATGACTATCACACCCTTTAGAGCCTGGATAGCTAAGCTGAATGGTCAAGAAGAGGAAGAATAACAGAAAATCAACAGGAGTGATGTTCCTTGTATATTTATCAAAAAGAATGTAATGTTCAACAGCTATATAAAAAGTGGAAATATCTATTTATTTAATTTAATAATCAAGTAAGTAATACGGTCCTAATAGATGATTTGGTATGCATTGCTAAGCTTGTAAAGGCCTTAGTGGTCATTAGCCTAGTAACAACAAGTGGGTAAGGGATTCTTTGCAATGTGGTTTTATGCTATATATCCTAGGTATGCTATATTATTATTTCATAGCATGCCTGGTTGAAGGATTATATTTTAGCTGAGCATATTAACATAAACAAAATGCACCTTTACAGTCTGATATTTTAATCGCCCTTTGAAGCAGTTTTTTAAGAAACCAGAGGACAAGAAAATATTCACAAACTGTTAAACATTTTGCAGGTGGAGTACCCAGTTTCTAAAACCCCAAAAGGGGGGACATATACCCGCTTATGCTGCCCGTCTAGGGTAGGTCTACGATATGTGCATTCAAGCTTATTTAGGCCTAGAAACTGAGTTCAGCTTATCAAACTTCTGGTGTGGTGGGACAGTCCTTTCGTGAGCCATGTCCTGCCTTTTCCTCCATAGGGTTAGTTTGGCTGATCCTTTTTGGGGGAAGACTGTCCTTTCAAAGAAAAGGACCAAATTCTCAAGACGACCCACAATGCATATCATTCCTCAGATTCATTTTGCTTCCTACAACCCCAAACTGGCCATAGTTCCTCCCAAGATAAGGTCATATTATTTCTCAGTTACCCCCATGGAACCTTTCGCCAGTCCCTGTAGAAGGCCTTGTATTTTATTCTTTGCCTTTTTCCTTTTTTCCAGAAGGGAACACTGGGTACAATTTTGATTTATCTATACCCAAATTATCTGGACATTCCCAAGTTCAAGATGTTGGCGGGTTTAAAAACTTTTCATCTGCTGGGCAAAGTCTCTTTGGTAACTTTAGGTCCGTTAGCTTACCTTCATTGCCTATAAGGCTAAGTTCCTGAAGTTGTTTGGGTTTTGACCTTGGAGTATTCTTATCCTTTTTCTTTCCCTTTTTTTAAACTGCAGAGTATTCACAAGGTTCTTGTTCCAGTTTATAATTTTCTTCAGGCTTTTAAGGAAATTAAATTTTTTTCATGATGGGACACACCTGATTTTAAAGGGAAACTTTCCAAAGCTGGAATATGTTATAGCAGTGCTAAGATGCCTAGGGTATTCTTGAACGAATAATTCCAGTTCTGTACCCTTTTAGACCCGTTTAAAAGGTGTAACTATTTACTTTATCCTATTTTTTAACCCGACAATTATTTTGTGGAAATATACTTTTTCATGATGTCAAACCTGCGGTTAAAGGGAAAACTTCCAAAGGGGATAAGTTGCCTTCTGGCCCAATCTTTATGTGTGCTACCAGCCATGCATTGAGGAAATTGCTTGGTATCTCAAAGATTTAACAGTGCCTTAACTGGATTAAAAGTAAATTCACATTAAGCCTTCCTTCATTTTTGGAGAAGCCATAAGTCACCAAAGGAAGCCTTCCTCTTGACCGCAGGTAGTTTATTGTAAAAGATTGCTAAACTTGCCTTGGAAGCCCTCAGAAAATGGAAATTTGGATACGACAGTGCCTTCGGACCCACAACTTCTAAAATGAATATTACAGTTTCCCGTAATCCAAGTGATCAGACAGAATTCTTCGATCAGGACAGTTTGGAGATATTTAACTCATACAATTTTTGGCATCAAACAAGGGGAACAAATTCCCTCACCCTTTTGCAGAGCCAAGCATCCCCATTTTATTTCATTCTGCCAAAATTGCACAATAGGCAAAAGGGTGTGAGGAAGATCCTCCCTCAAGGGGGGATTGTCTTCATCAGCACCTACCCCTCTGGGTCAGGTTGTCCGACCTTCCACCACGTCCCATGGGGAACTCCCTGACATCATCTGGTTTTCTTAGACTTTCAAGGCCCCCGCTCCAGATCCAACAAGTGTCCTCATCTTTTGGATCAGAACAGCTGTTGGAGCTGAAGCCTGGAAACCGTACAGGGTGCCATTTTAACTCCATTTTGGGAGTACTATTTGTTCCTCAAGACACCACTGGACAGTTTTCTCGGCTTTCCCTTATTGGCCTGGGCCCAAAAGATCACAGAGGGATGATTCAGAAACCCAGCCTTTTCCCGGGTCTTTACCTCTTTCCCCCTGTTATCTCCAAGGCTGCAAAGGAAAGTTTGCTGCCTCAGCGTGCTTAAGCCTGCATCTTGTTAAACATCAGAGCCCCCACGGTTCAATTATCTTGGGCATCTATACAAAATAGGTCACCAGGAATTTTGATTCCTTTCATTTCCAGAACAGCCAAAGGGATCCGGAAAAGGTGTACAAGGAGTTGCTCCAGGAATCTACAAGACTGGATTGATGAGTGAAGGGTCCCCAGTATCTGAAGAGTCCCTTTGAGACATACTGAACCTGAAACAAATGCAATCCACTTCAGAAGATGTTCTTAGGGCTTGGAAGGACTACTTCTGGGGTTCCACCCAAGCTCTGGACTATTTGCAGGTTGGAAGACTACTCCATAGACCATACCTCAGAGCAGTAATGCACACCTGTCAGCGTTTGGAAAAGGCATTCCAGTTGATGCCATGGCTTGCAGTGGCAAGAAGTAGCTAGCTGCAGGCCACTTCATCCCCAGTAGAGTTTGATTGCAAATGGGACATGTATGCTTCTGAATTTGTGCTTAAAAAAATTCCCTTTTTTAAAAAAAAATTGACAGTGTCATGGGGACTCCAGACATAGATCTGTTCGCTTCTCCACTAAACCACCAGCTGCCACAGTATTGCACAAAGGGGTTTCATCACACAGCTTGGAAAGTGGATGCTCTGTCTTTCAGTTGGAAAAACCTTCATGTGTATGCCTTTCCTCCTCTGCCTCTTCTTCCAAAGGTACTATTAAAGGTCAGACAAGACAGGCCAAGGATGATTTTGATAGCTCCAGATTGGCCTCGGCAACACTGGTACCCACTACTACGGAGTCTGGTAAGGAAGCCTCCATGGCCTTTACCTCTGATTCCTCATCTGTTATCTCAGAAGGATGGTCATCTGCTCAATGTCAAGCTTCACTCTCTTCATCTAACAGCCTGGCATATTCTGTGTTGAAACACAGCAGGTCTCAACTTCCTCAACAAGTTTTAAATGTGATTATGGAAGCTAGAAGACCTAGTACAAGGAAAGTGTGCAGAAAAATGGAAGAGATTTTTATTTTGGAGTACAGCAAAGAATTTGCAGGTTTCTGAGCCTAATTTGAGTGTGGCTCTTCAATATCTTACTGAGTTATTGGACAAAGGTTTGTCCTTCTTCCATTAAGATTCATGCTGCAGCAATTTCAGCTCACTATGATTGTGACCCACCATTGTTTTCGCACCCTTTGTTCAAGCAGTTTCTTAGAGGGGCAAAGAATATAAGACCCCACGAGCTCCTACTCCTGCTTGGGATCTCAATTTTGTGTTGGAAAAACTTACTCTACAACCTTTTGAGCCTGCGGCTACTGCTGAATTGAAATACTTGTCATGGAAGACTGCTTTTCTGTTGGCTATTACTTCTGCAAGAAGGGTGTCTGAGTTGCAGGCCCTTATGGCAGTAGAGCCATTTTTGATTTTCCATAAGGATAGGGTATCATTACGCACTAATCCTTCCTTTATGCCTAAGGTGGTTTCTAGTGTGGCTTTAAACCAAACTATTCATTTGCCTACTTTTATGCAGACCCCCAAAATAAAGGGGAACAGATTTTGCACACTTTAGATGTACACAGGCAATTGCGTTATTATTTAAGCAGGACTAAGGATTTCAGGCAGTCTCAGCAGTTGTTTGTTTCTTTTGCTTTGAGTTCACAGGGCAAGCCTGTGTCAAAACAAACTATTTCTAGGTGGATTGGCTTTTGCATTGCATTTTGTTATTCCCATCATGGCAAGGAGATTCCAGCTGGGATTAGGCCTCATTCCACTAGGGCTACTGCCACTTCAACAGCTTTTCTAAGGGGGGTGGCAACTAAGGATATTTTGGAAGCAGCTACTTGGAGTTCAGTGCATACTTTCTCTAAGCATTATCACCTTCCTATCTACTCTAAGTCTAGGGCTGGTTTTGCCACAGCTGTTTTGCAAGGCATGTTGTCAGTTCCTGCTTCTTTATGATTTGCCAGCCTCCCTTACCTCTGCTTTGGGATTCTACCCAATAGTAAGGACTGCAGCAATGGGGAACGAAGAACATAGTACAGTTTTGTACCTACCATAAATGTAGATGTTCGAGGATCCCCATTGCTGCAGTCCAATTTAACCTCCCTCCTTCCCCTCTGTGTTTAGGGGTGGTTGTGTAGGTGAGGTTACATGCTTATATTTTTGTATATATTCTTGTATATATTGTACATATTTTTGGTGCAGGTATTTTGGGCCTTGTCTTTTTAGGGTCTTCTGACATCTGGGGCAAGAAAAGACTGAGGATATGACGTCGGTCATGCGCATTAGTACCCTGACGTACTGACGTCAGTCTAATGCGCCCTGACCGACGTCAGCCTTATACTCTGGTATTCGGGCCGACTGGACGCGGACTATACCCAATAGTAAGGACTGCAGCAATGGGGATCCTCGAACATCTACATTTATGGTAGGTACAAAACTGTACTTTTCCCATCCAGTTGTCCAAACTGCACTTGAATTGGGTATGCTTCACATGGATGGGGAGTTTGTTCCATAGAAGGGGTAGTGTCTGGGATACATACCTATCTCTCCAGCAGGTCCTATTTATATCACAGGCAATGTTTAAGTCTTTAGAATGGGTAATTCTGCTACTGTTTGTTTTGTGGATATGCAGGAGGTCCATCAGAGTGGGGTCTGATAATGCCCTGTATGCCAGGCATAGATCTCCCCTTAAAAGCCTGTAGGAGGTAGAAAACAGGGATAGGGCCTTGAGGCAGTCTGCATAGGACATATTATGCCCTGTATTCTTTTAGTGAGGAACCTCAGTGGATGCTCCAGTTGTTGCATATGCCTGGTTAGGTACATACCAAAGGGTGTATTGTACTCAATGACAGGTCTCATGAATGCTGAATATGGTGGAACAATGACTTCCTTGGATTTAGATGCCATACCTTTGTTTATAAGTTGTGCAACATAGAATAATTTCTTCACCACTGTAGACACATGATGATCAAAGGCTCGATTACTATCTATGTGTGTCCCTAAGTCCCTGACTACTGGGTCAACTCTAAGGGGTGTGTTGTCAATATGATATTTACCAGGGATGGATGGCTTCCCAAAGGATACTATTGTGCATTTCTTGGCATTTAGTTTTAGTCCATGGCTCTGATACCAGTTGTTTGTCTGTGTCAGCCCCTTCAGGAGAACATTTGTGTCAGTGTGAGATTCAATGACAGCTCCTAATTTGCAATCATCTGCAGATTTAGTTAGCCACAAACCACTAACATTGGCCTTGACTTCTGAGAAGTAAATGCCAAAAAGGAGTGGTCCAAGGACTGATCCCTTAGGGACTCCATTTGTGACTAGCCTCTTTGTAGAGGTGGACTCCCCAATTCAAGCTTCCTGGGTCCTGTCTGTGAGCCAGTTGGCCATCCACCAGGTGACATATGGGTTTGTACCTAACCTCCTGAGTTTGTCAACAATGCCCGAGTGGGGTATTGTGTCAAATGGCTTGGCCAGGTCAAGGTAGGAGTGTGAATGATTTTGCCCTCATCCATTGCTTTGGTGACCTTCTCAAAGAAGTCCACCGGGTTGAGTCTTGGATCTGTATGGCACAAGAAAAATAGAGAGGCAACTCTCCATGTTATATCCTGTCTGTATGTTATGCAGAACAGAGATAGGTGCTTAGCTGTCCATTCTTTTTGTAACTATTCCTTTCAGATGACTATCACACCCTTTAGAGCCTGGATAGCTAAGCTGAATGGTCAAGAAGAGGAAGAATAACAGAAAATCAACAGGAGTGATGTTCCTTGTATATTTATCAAAAAGAATGTAATGTTCAACAGCTATATAAAAAGTGGAAATATCTATTTATTTAATTTAATAATCAAGTAAGTAATACGGTCCTAATAGATGATTTGGTATGCATTGCTAAGCTTGTAAAGGCCTTAGTGGTCATTAGCCTAGTAACAACATATGAATGTGGTTGAGGCAACAAGGGCATTACTCTATATATATATATATATATATATATATATATATATATATATATATATATATATATATATATATATATATTATATTTCTGTGTCTGTATTACATATGTATACATAAACACAAACATGCACACACACAAACACACACATATTTTAATGTAGCCACTTAACAGGTCTATTTGTTGAGGAAACCAGAGGTAACATGAAAATATTCCACAGACAGTGAGCAAACATTAGGACTGAATGGTGTATCCCAAACTAAACACAGAGGTATTACTACTGAGTCTCCCTGCTGCCCTTAAGTTAGATGTCATACAAATATGATTCATTCCAGCTGTATATAACCAGTTGTCAGAAACTGCAGGCAGCATTATACAAAGTTTCTCGTGCTTGTTGTTGGACAGTACTTTCAGTCTGATGTTGTTAGTCTTCATTCTTTCCTCATGGATGAGTTTGGATCTGATCTGTCGGATCTGACTCAGCCGATGGTACAGCTCACAGCCACCAAATCTCTCAAGCTCTCCCTGACCCACAATGCATCCTGACAATTACCTCAGATCTCATTTGCTGCTTCTAGCTAACAGAACTGGTCTACTAGTCTGTCTCGAGCTGTATTAGATAAGTACAGTTTTTTATTTGTAATTCCTTTTATTGAACAGTTTTCTCCTTAGGTTATCTTGTAACCTTTTAGTCTTTACTGTTTGTGGTTTATGATCTCTTTTTTTCTCTGTATTCTCCCTTTCAGTTATGACTGTCTTATTTCCAATATACCATTGTTGGTATTTTCTTGCCTGCTCTTCTTCTCTACTGTACTTAGAGGGTTGTAATCTTTTCATCTGCTGTTCTCCAGTCTCATTTTGTACTTGGTCCTGTTAGATGCTATCGTTGGTATCTCCCTTTTTCCTTGCAACTTGGTTGTAGTTCTTCATACCATTGGAGGTATTCTTCTTCCTTTTTTCTTTCAGCCTGTTTAAAAAAAGTTACTTACTATTTTGACTTTATCTTATTTTATTGAAATTTGACATTTAGTTTTTGTGGAAATATATTTTACATGATGGGTGACAAACCTGCAGGTTTAAAGAAATTTTCCAAATGTGGACATAAGTTGCCTATCTCGGACACACACTGTCTTTATGTGTGCTACTTGGGTCCATTACACTTACAGGAAGATTGCTTGATTTGTCATAGATTTAATCTGTGAACCTTAACTGAATGTAAAAATAAATTGACATTAAAAGGTCTCCTTCCTTCCTCTTTTGGAGAAGCCATATCCCAGTCTCCAAAGTGGAAGCCTTCCATCTTGTCAAAATCTTTTTTAGATTATTCATGGAAAAAGATTGCTAAACTTCCAGTCTCAAACCCGGATCAGAAAATGCTGAAACTTTTGGATACGACTGTTCCTTTGGATCCTACAACTTCTAAAATGAATATTACAGTTCCAGCACAATCCAAGTCGGATCAGACAGAATCTTCGGATCAGACACAGTCTTTGGAGACTATATTGAACTCATACTAGATATTCGCGCTTGGTTGATCCAGTACTATACAAACTTCCATCACCCTTTTTGCAGAGACCATCATCCCCCTCCATTTACTCTACTCATTCTTCCAGAAGTCTCACAGAAAAAGATGTGGAGAGAGTGGTGAGGAAGATCCTCTCAGCTCAAGGGCAGATTAGTCTTCCCTCAGCACCTACCCCTCTGGGTCAGGTTGTCCGACCTTCCACCACACCACCCCTGTGAGTTCCTCCTCTGACATCATCTGGTGTCTTAGAGTTTCAGGGTCCCAGTCATCCAGATCCAACATCTTCTGTGAGACCTCTGATCTTTTTGGATCAGAACAGCTGTTGGAGCTGAAGCCTGCCTGCCGGGTACAGGGTGCAGCATTCAACTCCAAAGTTTTGGGAGTCTTGTTTGTTCCTCAGCACTTCAGCACTGGACAGTTTGTCTCCGGCTTCCTTTATGGGGGTGGGTCCAACAGATCAGAGAGAGGGGATGATTCAGAAACCCAGTTTCTCGGATCAGAGCCTCTCTCTGGCTCCTTTAAGCTCTGCCTTCAAGGCTGCAAAGAGAGTGTTTGCTGCCTCAGCAGTGCTGATGGAGCCTTCCCTCTCAGATCCTACGTATTCCGCCATGATGCCCCAGCACCTGGAGCTTCAATTACTCTCTCCGGTGGGACATTCTATACTAAAATCTCAGGTTTCCACTCAGGGAATTTTGATTTCCTCTTCCAAGACTTTCCCAGAACAGCCCAAAGAGGAAGTACCCAGGAAAAGGATGTACAAGAGGAAGCATCTAGACTCCCCACAGGAGATCATCACCAAAGACATGGATTTCGATGAAGGTGAAGGGTCCCCATGGTCACCTCCTGAAGATGGTCCCTTTGGAGACATACTAGAAATCCTGAAACAGAGAGGTGGCCAGACATCCTGCAACCATATGCAGGAAGAATCCGTTCTCCTAGAGGCTTTTGGTACAGGACCCTCTACTTTCTGGGTGATTCCACCCACCGACAAGCTCCTGGACATGATCTATAGGCAGGTATGGAAGGAGCCTGACTCCATAGAACCAATACTTCAGAGACCAAACAGGATAATGGCACCACCTGTGGACAGACGGTTTTGGGGAAAAGGCATTCCAGTTGATGCCATGGTCATTGCAGTGGCCACAAAGAAGTAGCTAGCTGATGAGAGTTCCACTGTCCATCCCCCAATAGGGAGTTGCAGGCAATGGACAGATTGGGGAAGCATGTCTTTGCTTCAGTGACTTTTGCATAACAATCGCTGAACTATCTGACACATTTTGTTAAACTTCAAAGAGATTTGTCCAAAGTTATCAAATACTCTCTCAAGAACCATATCTGCAGAGGTTAAGGATTCAGTAACTTCTTAGCTGGCAGCCCTACAAGCTATGTCCAATAGTTCCATGAGGTTAATTTTTGACATAGTAGAAGAAAACTCAAGAGTTGTGGGTTCAGGCTTTTCCATGAGGAGTCATGTCTGGATGCACTTATGTGACTTTATGGAGTCATTCAAGTCCAATGTCATCAATGCTTCCATTGATGGAGCAACCCTTTTTGTCCCTAAAGTGAAAGAAATGCTGTCCAGATGTGAGAAAGATGGTAAGACCTTGTCTGCTGTGGGCATATGTTTTTCGGCCCCCCAGAGATCCTTCTCCAGGAATCAATGGCGTGACCAGAAAATGTGGTTCAAAAAAATCCCAAAGTCCATTCCGTGACACACGTGGAGGAAGTGCCCCCAAAGGCAGAGGGGGATCTGTAATGGACTTTGTCACAATAGTGGCAGAGGTGGCCCGCAAAACAGGGGTTCATGAGAATCTTTCTTTGATAAATCCTGTCAGAGCTCCTGAACAGAGGCCCGACTGTCCACCTCTGGAGACAATCAGGGGAATATTGTCCCTGCACCAGAGATACTGGACAAAATTTATACCATTTTCCCTTCTACCCCCAATTCCCAGGAAAATCCCCAGTGTTCCACCCAGTCAGAGGCATTAAGCAGCAATTCAGATTCGAAAGCTGCTAGAAGAAAAGGGTCATCCAAGAGGTCCTACCAGACCAGATAGAATACGGAATTTACTCAAGATTCTTCTTACTGCCAAAAAAGACAGGGGACTGATTACCAGTTTTGGATCTCACAAATCTAAACAAATCTGTTCAACGAACCAAGATTTGGATGGTCATAGTTCAGTCCATTCTCCCCTTTATGGGCAAGGACAACTGGATGTACTCGACAGATCTTCAGGAGGTCTACTATCATATAAAATAAACAGGCAGTCCAGAAAGTACTTAAGAATCTGGCTGGGAGCCAGTCATTACCAGTTCAGAGTACTGCTCTTTGGGCTCACCACAGCTCCCAGAGTGTTTACCAAATTCATGGAAGTAGTATCAGCATACCTCAGACTACAGGGATTCCAGGTGTTTCACTACCTGGATGACTGGCTCATTACTGCTCCAACCAGGCATCAATTCATACAGTCAAGAGATTAGGTTCTTCACACCTGTGCTCTCCTAGGAATAACAATAAGCTACAACAAATCATAACTTTATCCAACTCAGACATTGGAATTTATTGAAGCACTCCTCAACACAAAGACAGCCATTGCTTTCCTTCCACCACATCAAGTTCTAACAAAAAGGTCACAGGTCAAGAAGGTTGTAGACAATACATCAGTCTCAGCCCGCACATTCCTCCAAACTCTGGGCCTCATGATTGCAGCGATAACCTTAGTTACGTTGGCCTGGCTTTACATGCAGATCCTACAGTGGATGTTGGCTACACAATGTTCAAGCTTCCATCAGTCAATGTCGTATCAGATAAAAATTACCAACACTTCCAGAAGAGATCTCTATTGGTGGATCCAATCCAATCATCTGCTCCAGGGCTGTCCATTCATTCCCCAACAGCCAAAGGCCATAGTGACCACCGATGCTTCCCAGATAGGGTGGAGGGGGGGCATTATCTGGGAAATATATATATATCTGGGAAAGACAGTCCAGGGTACTTGGTCCTCTGAAGTGGCCAATTTATATATAAATTTCCTAAAGATGAGAGCAGTGCTCTTGGCATTGTGAGTATTTCAAGATGTTCTTCCCTCTAGGATGACTGCAATTCAAACAGACAGCATGTCAGTCATCTGGTACATCAACAAATTGGGGGAAACCAGATCTTACACCACGGAACCTAGATCCAACTCCGGACTTCCTGTCTCACCTGACGGGCATGTCACACCCGGATATACCAAACCTCAAGCTGACTGCTGGGTTTCTCCAGTTCCATTAGTAGCCAGACATTCTGTGCTGTCATTACCTGTCTGACTTATAATTCTATCTTCCCATAAACCTTCAACGAAGAAAACATATTCAAGTAAACAGAAATATTTTGCCATTTGGGCTCAGCAGCATAAACATGACCCCTTTTCAGCCTCTATTTATCACATCTTAGATTTCCCTGCTCACCTTTTTCAAAATGGTGCTAGTACCTCATCCATTAGGATACAGTAGGCAGCAATTTCGAAGTACCATACAGGATTAAGTGGCACACCCATGGCTTCTCACAAATTGAGCAAGGCCTTCTTAAAAGGGATACTCCTTGTAAAGCCTCTTTTTAAAGACCCTGTACCTCCATGAGACCTAAATTTAATGCTGCAGTCCCTCATACAACCTCCCATTGATCCAGCAGCTTCATGTGACCTTAAATATATCTCATGGAGGACTATTTTCTTGGTTGCCATAACTTCCCCAAGAAGAATTTCTAAGGTCCAAGCAGTGTCTTCTAAACCTCACTTGGTTTTTCACAAAGATAGAGTGACCTCTTGTACCAACCCATCCTTTCTCCCAAAGGTGGTGTCAGAATGAAACATAAATAGTACTATCAATCTTCCAGTGTTTTTTCCTAAATTTACCAACAAAGGAGAATATATCTTACATTTACTGGATGTTCACAGACAATTGCATAGAACATAAAAAAATCAGAAAAGCAGAGCAACTGTTTGTTTCCTTCTCTGGACCAACATTGGGAAAATCAATTTCCAAAGTTACTCTATCAGTGTGGTTAACAAACTGTATCTCCTTTATTTGTAATAAATTAGGCAATTCTCTTACACATCTATCGAAAGCACACTCCACTAGATCAGTGTCTTCCACAGTCTATCAGTCTAGGATGTCTATGGATGACATTTGTGCAGCAGCATCTTGAGCTACTCCTCATGCCCTTATTACTCATTACAAATTGGATCTGGTCTCCAGAGGTAGAGCATCATTTGGTTCTATGGTGCTCAGGAATATCCTTCCTTGAGTTGACCCTGGATTCAAGTAGATAGGGTTGCTGTCCCATTTGTGAGGAAAGAATGAAGATTGACAACATCAGATAAAGATGATGTTAAGTTGTCAATCTCGCCTTCATTCTTGCTGGATGGGTTCGGAGCCGAGGATCGGCACTTGCTTTAGCTTGAGAACTCCTTTTACCAGCTCGAGGCAACCCTATATCCCATGATGCAAGGCGGAACTACCTCAGATCTCGTTTGCCGCTTAGCGAAAGAGGTCTCCTTTGCCAGCTGAGGTAAGTAATTTTTTGTCAAAAGAGAAAAAAGCTTAGTTAGGGATTTATTTCCCCCTTGTTTCCACTTTCATAGTGTGTAGTGTGTTTACAGCCCACCCTATTCCCTTATAGTTCAAAACTTTTAAATTTCTTTGGTAATTGTATAAAAGTTTAGTTAGGCCTAGACCCCATTGGTTAATCCCTACCTGTGTGTCTGTGTGTTAGGGGATTAATTGTGTGTGTTTGTTGGGGTTTGTGTGTGACTTCTTCCTTAGAAATATGTCAAAGGAAGGCAAGGTCTCAGGCTTCAAGAAGTGTGACTCGTGCTGTCAGAAAATGTCTCTGACAGAGGGTCACACTTCTTGTGTTTACTGGGGCCTTTGCACCTGCAGGACTCCTGTGCTTTGTGTCACTCTTTTAGCCAGAGAGTCCTGCAGGAACGGAGGAATAAGCTGATCCTCCATGGCTTACTTAAGCCAGAAGGTTCTCCCTCTAAAACAGGGTCTGGTAAACCTTCTAAGCCACTGAAGGTTCAGGCTACAGTATCCAAGCCTCCTCCGGTGGCTCCGTCGGAGCCGAGATCGGCTCCGGCTGGAACCGATCTATCTGCTTCCAAAGTAGTGGGTTCGGCACCGATTGGTTCCGACACCCGGTCTACTGTGGCCTTGTCGGCTCCGGCTGGAGCCGACACCTTATCCAGCATCGGGGCCGAGAAACCTTCGACTCCATCTGGAATTCAGGGGACTTCGGCTCCGATGACTTCGTCCCGAACGAGATCTCGGTCCCCTTCGTTGCAGAGTATCCACTCGGCTCCGGGGTCTCCTCTTTTGTCGGAGCGGAGCCATCGGAGCCGATCTTCGAGATCTTCCAGGCTGTCTGACCACGACTTAGAGAGGGTGGTAAGCAGGCTGTTGAAGTCGCAGGCACTGGCCCAAATGCTCCATAGCCCGTCTCAGCAGACTTCGGCTATTGTTTCACCCCTTGAACTTCCTCCTCCGACTCCACACCAGAGTTCGGAGCCGGAGCTTCTCGGGACAGCGACTGTTTTGGCGCCGGAGCCAATACATCCTTCGGCTCCGTCGTCCTCGGCTCCGATCTCCTCCTTGAGGCCTTCCTTGGAGGGATCCGGTCGTCGGGTTTCCCTTGTCGGCTCCGAGGGGGCTAGTGGCATCTGACCCTTGTCCGACCCCGCTCTCCCTCTCGGGGCTTCGGCTTTGGTAAGCTCGGCACCGACATCGGCCTTGGAGCCTTCCCTCTCAGTGGAGCCGGGAATTCCTGTATCCTCGGATCGGGGATATTCCGGCCTCCCGGGGAGGGGAGCCTTTGAGGTGATGAGGAGTGTCCTGGCTGAGCCAGGTCAACGGTCCATCCCTCTAGCTCCTCCCTCTTCGGTGCCTGTAGACACCTCTTGCCAGCCTCTTGCTCTCAGGCCCAGGGATCCATCGCCCCAGGTTTCCCCATTGGGAATTTCCTCCTCTTCCGAAGTTTCTCCTGATCCGGCAGGTGAACCCCCTCGGAAGAGGACGTGTAAGAGGAAACACACAGACTCCCCCGAGTCTACTACATCTGATACCGACTTAGATGAGTCGGAGGGTTCCCCACGATCCCCCTCTGAGGATGTCTCCTTTTCAGACATCCTTGAGCTCCTCAAACAGAGGGGGAATTGGCCATCCATTGATCCCTCCGAGGATGAGTCGGTATACCTGGAGGCTTTTGGATCCCGACCCTCCACCTCCTGGGTGTCTCCACCTTTCGACCCACTTATGCAGGTAGTGGCTCGGAAGGCGTGGGCGGCTCCAGATTCTGTGGAACCTGTCCCCAGGAGACCATCCAAGTTTATCACGGCCCCTACGGACAAACAGTTTCTTTCCAAGGGCATCTCTGTGGATGCTATGGTGGTGGCGGCCACTAAGAAGGAACTGGTGGATCCTTCAGTACCTGTCCATCCTCCTAACAAGGATTCTAGGACCATGGACAGGTATGGAAAGCGGATGTTTTCTTCAGCGACCTTTGCTATGCGTTCGCTGAACTACCTTTGTCACTTCACCAGGCTTCAAAGAGATATTCTCAAGGAACAGGGTGAAGTGGTCCAGGATCCTTCTGCTGCTGGGGCTCAAGAAAAGATTGCCTCACAGCTAGCAATCCTGAATTCCCTATCCAACTCCTCCATGCGGCTCATATCCTATGCGGCCGATGGAGCGAGCAGGGCCGCAGGCACAGGAGTTGCTCTTAGACGCCAAGCCTGGATGCGGCTTTGTAATTTTGCGGACCCCTTTAAGGCGTCCTTCACTAATACCCCCTTTGATGGTTCGGCTTTGTTCGGACCTCAGGTGAAGGATACCTTGACCAGGTGTGAGCAGGATGGTAAAACTCTTTCTGCCGTTGGAGTCCATTTTTCCACCCCTTCTAGACCATATCCCAAGGGTCAAAAGGGAGGGAAGATGTGGTTCCGCAAAGCCCAAGGAGCTACACCGGACACACATGGTCAGTTTACCCCCAGAGGCAGAAGGGGGTAACAATAATAGACGCTGCCCTAGAGGCAGGGGGGGTCCTCAGAACCAGGGCAACAGGGAGTCTCTTCCTGAGAAGCCCTTTCAGCATCCCTGAGGTGTTGCCCGACTGTCCACCCTTTGAGGCAGTCGGGGGAAGGATTTCGCTGTACCCAGTAGCTTGGCATTCCCTCACACAAGATATGTGGGTACAGTCGATCATATCCGAGGGTTACAAAATCCCCTTCGAAAGGTATCCCGTACCTCAACAATCCCTTCCAGACATCTCACCCGGTCAAAGGGATTTGGCAGAACAGGAGGTTTCAAAGCTCCTAGGAAAAAGAGCCGTCCAGACTGTGCCGGCAGACCAGGTAGGATCCGGCGTCTACTCGAGATTCTTTTTGGTCCCCAAAAGGACGGGAGATTGGAGACCAATATTAGACCTGAGCAGTCTAAACAGATTTGTCAAGAAGGCAAGATTCCGGATGGTCACGCTTCAGTCCATTCTGCCCTTTCTGGGCAAGGACAACTGGATGTGCTCTATAGACCTTCAGGACGCGTACTATCACATAAAGATTCACAGGCGCTCCAGAAGGTTTCTCCGCTTCGGCTAGGGACCAGTCATTACCAATTCAGAGCCCTGCCCTTTGGCCTCACTTCAGCCCCCAGAGTGTTTACCAAATGCATGGCAGTGGTCACAGCTCATCTGAGACGTCAAGGATTCCAGGTGTTTCCTTATTTGGACGACTGGCTCCTCTCCGCCACCACCAGGTGTCAGCTTCTTCAGACCAGAGACTACACTCTGCAGCTTTGCAGGAGTTTGGGAATTTCAGTAAATTTCGAAAAATCTTCTCTGCTGCCTTGCCAATCTATTACCTTTATAGGCGCAGAATTAAACACCGTCAAAATGTTAGCCAGACTAACAGATCAAAGAATTCTGGACATCCAAAAATTGCTCGGATTCTATTGCAGAGCAGCAAGGTCAAAGCCAGATTTATACTGAAGGTTCTAGGTCTTATGGCTGCGGCCATTGTTCTTCTACCACTGGCTCGCTTCCACATGCGTCTTCTGCAGTGGATGCTATTCACTCAGTGGTCGTACCACAGTCTCCCAATGAGGCACGAAATCTTAGTCACACAGTCGTGCAGAACTCATCTGAATTGGTGGATATCTTCCCCTCTTCTTCATCAGGGCCGACCCTTTGTTCCCCCTCCTCCAGTTGCCACAGTCACTACGGATGCCTCTCTGATCGGGTGGGGGGGGCATTATCAGGGCAGGATGGTCCACGGGACGTGGCAACCCATAGAATACCATCTGCACATAAATGTCCTGGAGATGAGAGTGGTGCTTTTAACGTTGCAGGCCCTCAACGACTTTCTTCCCACGGGGACTATTGTAGTACAAACGGACAACATGTCCGTGGTCTGGTACATCAACAAGCAGGGTGGGACCATGTCCTATCCATTGTGTCGAGAAGCTCTCAGACTTTGGCAATGGGCAATCTCCTCTCATCGGTTTCTGATAGCAATGCACATCCCCGGCAGGTCCAACCTCTTGGCGGACAGGCTGAGCAGATCCATTCTGATGCCTCACGAGTGGTCTCTCAATCAATCTGTAGTGGATCAGATTTTTCTGAAGTGGGGCACTCCTTGTTGCGATCTTTTTGCTACACCTCAAAACAACAAGTGCCCCAATTTTTTCACCCTCTTTCCCCTTCCAGGCCAACCCCTGAGAGACTCTCTAACCCAGGATTGGCCCCGGGGACTTCTGTACGCTTTTCCT